>NW_006159688.1:952162-964766 GCF_000334495.1 Tupaia belangeri chinensis | reverse complement strand
GTGTGCGCTCGCCAGAGAGAGAGAGACAGAGAGACAGAAAGCAAGAAATCACCCCCCCGGGGGGATGGTCACACCGCAATCCCTTCTCCTCCATTCTCCTCTCAGGATCTTGGGCACGCACGCACACGCGCCTGGCATGAGTTTTAAGCCACCGGGTCCGGGACGCGAACCATGGTCGACTACATGGGAGTCCAGCGACATAGCCATTACGCTAACTGCTGGTTCCGGGGTTTTTTGGGGTTTTTTTTGTTGTTTTGAGTGGGTAAGCAAAATCAACAAACTATAAGCTAGACTAGTTAACAAAAAGGGGGAGAAGAACAGATGAATAAAATCAGAAATGCAAAAGGGAGCACTACATCAGATATCACCCACATGCAAATATTAGGGAGTAAAACTAGCGACGTATGCCCACAAGTTGGAAAACTTAGATGAGATGTACAAAGTTTTGGACACATATCACACACCCAGATTGAACCAGGAAGAAATAGAGAGCCTGCACAAATCAATAACATAAACAGAATAAATAAATAAACTTAGAAAAAGAACTATAAGTTGTGGGCTGGGCCCATGGCTCATACAACACTGGATCACATACAACAGTGCTGATCATGGTCCAAATTCCAGCTTCTCTCTCTCTCTCTGTCTCTCTCTCTCTCTCTCTCTCTCTCTCTCTCTTTCACTGTCATGCATGCATGTACACTCTCTAGCATAATAAAAACATTAAATTTTAAAGTGTTTAATGGAAGTCTTATAATAAACACAAAGCAAATCCTATACAATAAATACACAAAATAGAAAGAGAAAAGAATCAAAGCATACCCATATGGAAAACCATCAAGTCACAAAAGAAAACAGCAAGAGGAAGAAATTTTTTTTTGAGAGAGAGATTTTCACTGTAGGGCGCGTGCGCTTGCCAGACAGACAAAGAGAGACATAGAGACAGAAAGCGAGAAATCACCCCCCAGGGGGGATGGTCACGCCACAATCCCTTCTCCTCCATTCTCCTCTTGGGATCTTGGGCACGCACGCACACGTGCCCGGCGTGAGTTTTTAAGCCACCGGGTCTGGGACAGGAACCGTGGTCGACTACGTGGGAGTCCAGCAACATAGCCATTACGCCAACTGCTGGTTCCCAAGAGGAAGAAATTTTTTAGAAAGGAACCACAAAAGCAGTTAGGAAACAATTAAGGAGGCAACAGTAAGCCATTACCTTCCAATAATAACTTCAAATATAAATGGATCAAATTCTCTAATAAAATGATGTAGAGTGGCTTAGAACCAGCAGATGGCGTAATGGATATGTCACTGGACTACCATGTAGTCAACCGCAGTTCGAGTCTCAGACTCAGTTGGTTAAACTCACATGGGGAACGTGTGCATGTGTGCCCAAGATCCCAAGAGGAGAATGGAGGAGATGGGTTTGTGGCATGGCCATCCCCCCGGGGATTTCTCGCTTTCTCTCTGTCTTTCTGGCGAGCCCACACTCCCTATAGCAAAAACCTCTCCAAAAAAAAAAAAGATATAGAATGACTGAATAGATCAAAACAAAACAAAACAGAATAAAATTCAAGTATAGGTGACCTACAAAAGATTCATATCAGCTTTAAGAATACACTGAGAGAGAAGAAGTGGAAAAGAATATTCTGTCCAGATAATAACCAAAAGAAGCTGAAGTCGTTAGATAAAATAGGCTTTAATTCTTTTTTCTTTCTATACAGTGTGTGCACTCTCACCAGAGAAAGACAAAGAGACACTGAGAAATCACCCCCCGAGGAGATGGCCACGCCACAGCACCTTCACCTTCATTCTCTTCCTGGGATTTTTAGCAACACACGCACACATGCCCAGCAGGATTTTCAAACTGCCATGTCCATCAAGTGGGAGTCCAGTGTTTTAACCACCATGCCACCTGCTGGCCACAAAATAAGCTACTTTCTAGTTAGAGCTACTTTTCAAAACCTCAAACTAGAAACAAAGAGAGCCACTACATAATAATAAAAAAGGTTAACTAATTAAGAGGATATAATCGGAGTAAATGTATATGTATCCAAATTGGAGCACCTAAATGTATTAACCAAATGTTAACAGATCTGAAAGGAGAAATAAGAAACAATGCAATAATCGTAGAGGGCTTTTAATACTCTACTTTCAGTAATGGATAGAAATACTGGACAAAAAAATCACTAAGGAAAGAACAGACTTGAACTACACTTCAGACCAAATGGACCTAACAGACATATATAGAACATTCTATCCAAGATCAGCAGAATATACTTTCTTCTCAGATGCACACAGAACATCCTCCAGAACAGATCACAGGTTAGGTCATAAAACAAATCTTAAAAATGTAACAATATTGAAAATATATCAAAGATCTTTTCTGGCCACTATGGTATAGAAGTAGAAATGAATAACTAAAGGAACCTGAAACCTTCACAGAATGTGAAAATTAAATAATATGCTCCTGGACAACTACTGGGTCAAAGAAGAAATCAAAACGTTTGTCCTGAGACAAATGAAAACGTAAACAGGAGTCCATCCACCATGAGAGCTAAGACCTGGTGCTTTCAGAGGTAAGAGCAATGAAGATGTACTGCTGAGAATTTACCCTGGTAGAGCCCCTGTATCCTTGTCTCTGTCTCTCTCTGTCCCCTTCAGCCTCTCTGTCTCTGTCCTCATTTTTTTCATTTTTCTTTTGAAAAATTTGTTAAGGTAAAGTGTTTTCTTGGTTCTGAAATCCTCCTTTATCTTGGTAATAATCCACTCCCCTTTCCCCCTCCCATCTAGACAAAAAAAAAAAGGGGGAGGGGGGCAGGCCAGAAGAAGTTTGAGTCCATCATGAGAGCTGAGATCTAGTACTTTTGCACAGTGCGTAGTTTTTATTTTCTGTTTTTTAAAATTAACAAATACATCACTGTTGATTGTTTGCTTGCTTTATCCATTATTCTCTTTTTTTTTTTTCTCTTTCTCTGTTTTCTTATCCTTTTTCTTTTACCTCATCACTTTGCTGCTCAGCCTCCACCCATTGAGTGTCTAGACAAGTCTAAGTGAAAAGTTGCCAAAATCCGAATATTATTTGGGTTCTCATATTCCTAAAACCCCACTGAATCTGCAACACAAAGAGAGAAAAACGCATGCCAAAGAGTCTGCAGACCGTGTACTCCTGTGCGCCTCTGATTGCTCATATGGATGAAATTAGGAAGAAACGAATTACCAATCAGATGACTAGAAATCACCACTGGGGCACAAGAAATATGCAAAACTAATAAAATACCTCACCCCCTAGGGAAAAGAATAACTCCTCTTCATCCACAGACAGTACAATGGAACTTGGACTCCCACATGTCTGACTGTGATTTGTGCAGAATTTATGGTTCTAATTATTACTGAGAAAAAATATAATTAGATAATTTTTTAAAGAATTATTTAATTTTACTTGATATTATTTTTAATTTTGATACGAGACATGTGTGCTCACCAGACAGAAACATAGAAAGAGAAGGAAACAGAAAACAAGCCACCAAGTCTGGGACACAAACCACAGACAGCCATGTGGGAATCCAACACCTTAACCACCATGCACCATTGGTGCCCCCAGTTTGATTAATCGTAAAAGAAAAAAACCTGAATAAGAAGTATATTTTACTGATTCAGATGAAGATGCTTTGTGAAGATGATCCTCATCTACAAGTTAAATGGCCACAAGAAGTATGGCATAAAAAAGACAAAAGTTGGGCCAGCAGATGGCACAGAGGTTAAGGCAGCTGGATCCCACATGGCTGACTGCACCGTTAGAGTCCTGGAGCCACGGCCTGAAAAACACACCGGGTGCGTGTGCGTTCAAACCCAAAGTCCAGAGATGAGAGTGGAGAAGGGATTGCAACGTGGCCCTCTCTCTCTCTCTCATTCTCTGTCTCTTTTTGGTGAGCTCATGGGTCCTGTAGCAATTAAAAAGAAAGAAAGAAAGAAAGAAAGAAAGAAAGAAAGAAAGAAAGAAAGAAAGAAAGAAAGAGAGAGAGAGAGAGAGAGAGAAAGAGAGAAAGAGAGAAAGAGAGAAAGAGAGAAAGAAAGAAAGACAAAAGTTGAAAAAGAAAATTTTATAAGAAAGAAGGCTTAGTAAAATTACTGTAGTTTAATATCAGTAACAAGTAGTAACAATTACTACAACCATGATACCGAGTAAAAGTAGCTTAAAATAACAAAAGGAAGCATTTCAAATCGCGTAATCTATAGTTAAACTCAGGCTCAAACACTGTGACTGCTGAGCATATTACTTAATCTGGGTGAGCTGCTGCTTCTTTTTTTGAGAGGTTTATGCTATAGAGCGCGTGCGTTTGCCAAGAACAACAGAGAAAGACAGAGAGACAGAAAGCGAGAAATCACCCCCTGGGGGGATGGCCATGCCGCAATCCCTTCTCCTCCATTCTCCTCTCAGGATGTTGGGCACGCGCACACACGCGCCCGGCGTGAGTATAAGCTACTGAGTCCAAGACTGGAGCCGTGGTCGGCTACATGGGAGTCCAGCAACATAGCCATTACGCTAACTGCTGGTCCCGGTAATGAAAATCTCAACCTTACAAAATTAGTGTGAGGCTAAGCAAGTAGTAGAACTCTAAGAATACTATATGTATTCTGATAAATGTACATTTTACATATTTTGTTATTGTAAATGTTTTACTTAATTTATAAGAATTTTTTCAACTACTTCATCAACTTCCTTATTCTTATAAGTAAAATTTTCAAGTATTTTGAAAATAATGGTGGCATCCCTATGGGTGTAGTGATATCGAACCAATTTTTGAGAAAAGGTAAAAAAACACACTGCTGAAGCTTAAAGATCTAACCTACGGTAGTGTCTGAATAACTTTAACATTATTAAATAACTAGATATTCAGTTAATCCAAAATTCTGCCTTCAGCACACAAGATTTCAATGGGTTTGCAGCCAAACAATATGGTATTTGACTTTTTTTTTTTTGTAAGAGGTTTTTGCCATAGAGCTCATGCACTTGCCAGAAAGACACAGAGAGAGACAGAGAGACAGAAAGTGAGAAATCACCCCCCGAGGGGGTGGTCATGCCACAATGCCTTCTCACCCATTCTCCTCTCAGGATCTTGGGCACGCATGCACACATGCCTGGTGTGAGTTCAAGCCACCAGGTTCAGGACTTGAACCATGGTCAACTATGTGGGAGTCCAGCGACAGACACTATGGCAACTGCTGGTCCCTGTGTTTGGCTTATTTTCTCAATCATTCAGGCAATTAGAAATCAGGACATTTAATATGTTTTTTCTTTACAAAGTGACAATAGTGATATTACTGAACAGACAATTCTGGTTGTGTTCTGGTATAATAATTTCTTCATGGGAAATACCACCATGAAAACTATCTTTATAAAAAACAAATAGGGTGGCATCATCAGAGTATAGCGCCAGTGAAAACGAAGTCTGCTTTCTAAATACCACTTGAACAATAACTGGTAAATTCTGTTAACTGTTTGTGTTGTCTTTGTTCTTACTGTAACCACTGTTAGAGATGGAACTTTACTAATGGATTCTGGAAATCCTCTTAGTGACCAGCTTCTGAAGGGTGAATGATTCACTTCCACTAAAACAGACCAGGAGCAAAAACCACTGAAGACATGCTTAGGCTGAACTGGGGCTCCTGAAGGGGAGGCTGATTCTGAGAAAGAACAGCAGGGATGAGGTTAATGCCAGACCTGGCACATGCTGGTGGACAGGGATTAGGGACACGAGAGAGATTGGTCCCAAAGCTCCTTGAGCGTTGTAAAGGCTGAGGACTGCGGGAAATCTTTAGAAACAACACTTGGATTCGAAGAAAAGTTCATCCTTCTAGAGAAAGGTAAGTTCCTTGCTAATTCCAGCATCTCTCTTAGCTGACTACTAAGATGTCAGGGTCCTTTTACATCTGTGCTTAAGAACTAACTATGAAGGTACAGGTGGTAGTAAAAGAGATGCACCATTAGATCTTGAAAAGAACAAAATGATCCTCATTATAGGTGGGAACAATACAAATTCTGTCCTTGTCCTTGGCTTTTGTAATATCTGCAAGTCTGAAAGACATGGCAATATCACAAAATTTTTACATAAGGTTTTGGGATGTTTTCTAAGTTTATTTCTTTCATAAGAGTAAGAAGTGGGGAGAGACACAGAGAGAGAGAGATAGTTACTCTTAACACAGTCTCACATTAAAGCTGCCCTACCCCTACCTTCCTATATAGCCCTGATCATGGGCACAGGCACCTGGCATTTAAAGATGATAAAAAAAAACAAACTCCTGATCTTCCAAATGGATCCAGCATCACTTGAACAATGCACAACTCTATGCTACCCAGTCATCCCACATTTCAATCTAAGATTTTATTTTCTGTCCAGATAATCAGTCACTTAGAGACTTGTCATTTATCATGAGGTCTTAATCTCACTGTCTACTCCAAGATTGACAAAGGGGAGTAAGTTTTGCTATCCATTGAACAATTTCTGAGCTTGGGTTCAGAGCAGAAAAACATCTGATAACTGCAATCTTTTGATTATGCAATCTTTATGAGAATGACCAGCAGTTGGCATAATGCTATGTCACTGGACTCCCATGTAGTCAACCACAGTTCGAGACCCAGACCCAGTGGCTTAAACTCACACTGGGTGCATGTACATGTGTGCCCAAGATCCCGAGAGGAGAATAGAGGAGAAGGGATTGCGGCATGGCCATCCACCTGGGGGTGATTTCTCCTGTCCCTCTTTTTCTGGCGAGCAAACGTGCCCTATAGCAAAAACCTCTAAAAAAAAAAAAAAAAAGAAGTTATGAGAAACTATGCATCTAGTCATAAGAATGGCAATGATCATATTCTGAGTAATCAGCCTAACTACTCTTTATTGTTCCCGTTAGCTCCACAACTTTACGTTTTCCTAAAGAATCAGGTGAAAACTCTTACAGTTCTCACTCCAAAATCAAGGATGTTCAAGACAAGGTCCTCCTATTTCTCATTTCTTCCTTCCATCCTCCATTTTTTCTTCCTAACTTTCTTCCTTTCTTCTTCTTCTTTTTTTTTTTTTTTTTTTTTTTGGAGAGATTTTCACTGTAGGGCGCGTGCGCTCGCCAGACAGACAGAGAGAGACATAGAGACAGAAAGCGAGAAATCACCCCCCAGGGGGGATGGTCACGCCGCAATCCCTTCTCCTCCATTCTCCTCTCGGGATCTTGGGCATGCACGCACACGCGCCTGGCGTGAGTTTTAAGCCACCGGGTCCAGGACACGAACCGCGGTCGACTATGTGGGAGTCCAGCGACATAGCCATTACGCTAACTGCTGGTTCCCTTTCTTTTCTTTTTAATTGCCAGATGCTGTGTGTGCTTGTCAGAGAGAAAGAGAGGAAAGAGAGAGCAACCGCCAACGAGACAGTGTGTTTTTCAAGCTGCCAAGGCTGTGATTCACAACATAGTCACACTTACGTGACTCCTTAACCACCAGGATATGCAACTGGTTCTATTCTCACTTTTTACGAGGACTGTGATAAGACTCTATGTAAGCTAGTCCTTACAAGAGCCTTAAAATCTCCCAGAGTTTAATACATGTTCTCCCTCTTCCTAACATATACAAAGAAGAAAATGCTAATTCATTCACTCGTGTGTTCATTTTTTTCTTGTGTTATTATATTTTTTCTTATTTTGTAAATAAAAATGACTGTATTTATCACAACATTGAAAATGAACATTCCCAGCACGAATCCCCTGTCTGTTAGTCCAGTGAAAGAAATGATCATGCATGTTGTCATCAGCAGATAATTTTCCATTCATTTTTACATTGTCTCCGTATTCAAGTATTACGATCGATGTTCAGTGTACGGTTGTATGCACAATATTGGAGAGCCACAGCCCCATTTTCTTAGAGCATGGAGCAATAGAAAATAGAATATAACCAACCTAGGTCGTCAGTTACAGCTAGAACGAACCAGGAGGACCAGCCACAGTGTGGCGAGCGGTCGGGATGCTGTTACATAACACTAGTGGCCACCGGGGAAAGCTGCAGGTTCCCATCCAACATCCGCCTCAGTCAGCCAGGGCAGCCCATGATCCAGCTGGGCACAGAACTGGGGGGAAGACAGCCACATGAAAACCCTGAGGTTTTCACTGAGGGAGTCTCTTGCTCTCTCTTTTTCTCTCAATAAATGGATAAATAAATTTCAAAGGAAAATAAAGATACACAGGGTTATTGTTCAGGGTTAAGAATATTTTTATATTAACTAGATTCCCCCATGGCATTGGACCGTCCTGGTTCAAACTGGAATAATAATGCCACACCAACGTATTTATACTATGGTAATAATTAGGTGAAAGAAATTATGTTATTGTACATAGATACACAAAGCAGAAAAAAAAATGTTCACCAGTAATATTATACACTTTATATCAGGATAAGAATCTGTAGGGCAATAGAGGCAGCTTTATTTTTCTAAGTGTTTTTGCCTTGCTTTCCAGAGGGAGAGAGACAGAGACAGTGAGAGAGGAAAATCCACTCTCAGGGTCGATGGTCATACTACAATCTTTTCCCTTTCATTCTTCTCCTGGGAACTTGGACACACATGCACACACCCCGGCATGACATTTTTGTCTTTTCTTTAAAGAACTTTTTAACTTTATTTATTATTATTATTATTATTGTCATTTTTGTTTTTAAAATTTGACCAAAGAGAGACACAGAAAGAGAGGGAAAGTGAGAAAGCAAGCCACCAACTCTGGGACTCAAACCGCAGTCAATTACGTGGGAGTCCAGTGACATAACTATTATGCCATCTGCTGGTCTCTGCTCATGTTCTTAATCCTACTGGACTTACTGCCAATGTTGTGAACCAAAAAGAACCAGCCTGTGTTTTAAATAGAAACGTGTTGGGCAACTGGTCACTCTCCAAGGTCCATGCCCAGGTCATGACGCTCTCTCTTCCCACATGTACAGCACTCTAAGGGTTTCCCCCTTACCAGGGTGTAAACGGCAAATAAATTGATTCTGGCAAGTCACCTCAGGTGAGATGCTATTGACAAGTATAAGAATATTATATGAGGGAACCAGCAGTTAGCGTAATGGCTATGTCGCTGGAGTCCCAAGTAGTCGACCGCGGTTCGTGTCCCGGACCCGGTGGCTTAAAACTCACGCCGGGCGCGTGTGCGTGCGTGCCCAAGATCCCGAGAGGAGAATGGAGGAGAAGGGATTGCAGCGTGGCCATTTCCCCTGGGGGGTGATTTCTCGCTTTCTATCTCTATGTCTCTCTCTGTCTGTCTGGCAAGCGCACGCGCCCTACAGTGAAAATCTCTCCAAAAGAAAAAAAAGAATATTATATGAGAGCCTCTCAATTTATAATCTCATCTTCACTGATCTAGGCTCACATTTCCATTTTAGCAAGACATATTTTCATTTTATATGGGTACAATTTCATCTTCTGTGGGTATATTTAGATTTTATAAGGGGAACATGTTCATTTTGAATGAGGGTCTTTCCTTTGATTCAAATCCTATTACTAAGGTGAAAATCTAACCTTTCCTCCACTAACAATGAGCCTGACCCAGATCCAAGCAGTAATTAACAAAACACATGAGATATGGTAACTTCCTGCATGGTGATTAATAGGAAAATGGAATATTTAGCAGTACAACAGCAGCTATGAAAAGACTCTGTTTTATATTCTCTAGGTTCTCTTTGAGCATCTATGCAAGCCCTATCTATCCTCAATTGTTCAGAGAAAAATCTACATTTGGTGTTCAGTGGTGAGGACTCAGGCAGAGCAGTGCTCAGATTGAAATGCAGAAAAGCTTGATCTTCGAGCAGTGATTCAGGGGGAATGGAGAGAGAATATTTTCCTGGAATGGGAAAAGAGTTCAAGATTTGAATACGGAATGAATTACATCAAACTAAGCATAAAATGGACAAACTTTGGGGACTACATTTTCTTTTCTTGTCTTTTTTTTCCCTGCTAGTGGGCATACGTACTTGCCAGAGACAGACAGAGAGGGAGAGTAGAAAGCACCCCTCGACACCTTCTGGCCATGGTCTCACTACAATCTCTTCTCCTCAACTTCTCCCTCTTTTTGGGATTTTGGGCATACACACACACACACACACACACACACATGCACATCTGGCATATTTCTCAAGCTCCTGGGTCCAGGATTAGAACCACACAGTAAACCACATGGAATCCATCTGCCTTAACCACCACGCTGCTGAGCCAGACCATGTAGTCTGGCTATAGGGTGTGCACACTCACTGGAGAAAAGAGAGAGAGGGAGAGAGAGAGATAGAGGGAGAGAGAGGAAGTGAGAAATCACTTCCAGAGGGATGGCACGCCACAATCTCTTCTCCTCCATTCTCCTCTCAGGATCTGGGGCACACATGCACACTCCGGGCATGATTTTCAAGCCACTGGGTCAGGGACTCAACCCACAGCCAGCCATGTGGGAATCCTGCCACCTTAACCACCACGCCACCTGCTGACTCCCAGAGCATGTATTCTAAATGCGAAGGAATGGTGCTTATCAGGCCAGTAAAAGGAATGGTTTCCTTCCATGACCCCTTAAGTCACCCTTTACAAAACCATGTGCTCTGCCTAAATAAAAACGAATCCTGGTTGTGAAAGAGACATTCATATACTCATTCATTCAACACACATCTATTGGTCACCGCACTAGGCATTAGAGGATGAGGAATAAGATATACTCCTTGTCCTGTAGGAAATTGTATAATTATGAGGAATAGACATACATCAAACAAATTATCATAAAATTGAATAAAAGTCTGTTTTGTAAAGATTTCTACTTCTATTCTACCATATATGAGAATGTGTTCACTGTCCAGTACCAACGGAGAGAAATGTCTATAAAGCTAAAAGCCTGTATTGCTGTTGTTTACACAACAGCTGTACCTCTCTCTCTCTTTCTCTCTCAATCTCTCTCTCTCTCTCCCCACTGGAGGACACATGACATGTGAGAGACACAGAGAAGGAGAAAGTACTCTTCAATGGGGCATGGTCACACCCCAATCCTTCGTCCTCCACGTCTCCATCTCATCAGATCCTGTGCCTAGTGTGTTCCCACCTGGGGGTATTATTAGACCCTGGTTGGCCATTGAGATTGAGCTGCATCTGCATAGAATTTCAGCACTATGCTACAGGGCCTACCTGGACATTGCTCGACTCTTGGTTATGAGCACAGAGACAGTTTATTAAAGGTATAGGGGTGTTGTGGCTACAACTACGCACTAACGTACTGTAGGACGTCAAGCTGAATCCAGAACCACAAGACAGCGATGAAGTCATCATGCTTAGTGCTGCTGAATTAGCACAAGTGAGTCCCCTTCCCTCTAGGAAAATCATGCAGAAAAAACATTTAGTTCCCTTTATATACGCATATGACCGCAATGTTTATTGTAGATCATAGAATCAGAAACATTACGACTGTGCATTTGATAACCAGTAGATTATTACTAAGCAGTGTATAAACTCAAGGGTTATTAGTTCAGCAGTTTTTGAAAAGAAAAAGTGAAGTTAAAATTCAGAGCTCAAATACCACATGGGTCAATTTAACTTCTTTTTTTTTTTTTTTCATGGCAATAGGCTTAACCTCAGGCACTCTCTTGCAAATGTGAGATGACATACAAGAATAGTGGCCTGCACAACATAAACTGATGTTCGTAACTATTAAAAGTATAGGCGAAGGAGCTAGTAGGTGGTATAGCGGTTAAGGTGCTGGACTCCGATTGGTCAACCACAGCTCGAGTCCTGGACCTGGTGGCTTGGTTTTTCACTTTTCCTGTCTCTCTCTGTCTCTGGCAAGTGTGTGTATGTGCCCTGTAGCACATTAATAATAATAATTACAAATAAAAGTAAGTAATTCTTTTTCATAATTAGTTAATTCCATTTTTTACTATTATTTTTTAATTTGACCAGAGAAAGGGAAAGCAAGAAACCCATGTGGGAATCCAGCACCCTTATCCACCATGCCAACTGCTGACTCCAATGGTAATTCTGTTCAAAAAAAAAATCTATAGGTGATAAAATATAATCTCTTATCCTAAGACATAGCACATTCTTTGCTAACATTATTTTTTCTTTTCTCCTAGAAAATCCAATGTGCCACTTTTATGGGGGATGAAAACCAAACTGCAGAGATCCAGTTCCATTTTTACCCATTTTCACCCATCCTGGAGGTACAGATATTTATATTTGTGATTTTCCTGCTACTGTACATTGGCAGTCTCGTTGGTAATGCCACCATCTTTCTCACTGTCTGGGCTGAGCATTCACTCCACACCCCCATGTACTTCTTTCTGGCCAATCTGGCATTTCTGGAGATCTTTTACTCTTCTACTGTTGCTCCCCTGGCTTTGGTCAACCTCCTGACCATGGGGAGAATACCCATCTCTTTCACTGGGTGTGGCACACAGATGTTCTTCTTTATCTTTCTGGGCAGTGCTGACTGTATCCTCTTGGGGATCATGGCTTATGATCGGTTTGTAGCAATCCGGGATCCCTTGCGTTACACCCTCCTCATGAGATGGCAGCTGTGTGCCCAGCTGTCTGCAGGAGCTCTGGTCGTT
>NW_006159688.1:947729-951878 GCF_000334495.1 Tupaia belangeri chinensis | reverse complement strand
CTCCAATATGGCTTCTGTAGCCTTATCTACTTACGCCCCAGCTCCAGCTACAACCCGGAAATGGGCCGCGTGGTGTCTGTGGTCTACACCTTTGTCACCCCTTTCTTGAATCCCTTGATCTACAGCATGAGAAACAAGGAGTTGAAAGATGCACTAAATAAGGTAGTGAAAAGACATTTACTGCATTAAGTATGTGGTGCATTCTGGGCTCATGTAGGTGGCAGGAAATAATTTTCTAGAAAATTATAAACGCAGGGATTAACTGACCTAATCATTGAGGAACTGGATTTAACTTTCTTTTGCCCCTGGGACCAGCAGTTAGTGTAATGGCTATGTCGCTGGACTCTCATGTAGTCAACCACTGAGTCCCACACACGTAGCTTAAACTCACACTGAGCCCATGTACGTGCGTGCCCAAGATCCTGAGAGGAGAATAGAGGAGAAGAGATAGTGGCGTGGCCATCCCCACTGGGGAGTGATTTCTCGCTTTCTATCTCTCTATCTCTCTCTGTCTCTCTGGATAGCACTCGCACCATATAGCGAACAAAAACCTCTGGAAAAAAACGAAAAACTTCCTCATGCCCCAGTTCCTATTTCTAGCTACCAAGTACATGAACACCCATGAAAGTAGGATTGTCATTTAAAATACAAGAGAGTAAGATTTTTTTTTTTTTTTTTGAGAAAGAGATTTTTGTTATAGGACACCTGTGCTCACTGGAAAGCGAGAGAGAAAGAAAGTGAGAAATCACTTCTCTTTCCAGGTGGCATGGCTATGCTACAACCTCTTCTCCATTGTCCTCTAGGGATTGGGGGCATGCACACACACATGCCTGGCTTGAGTTTCAAGCCACCAGGTCCATCCAGAGTTTAAATGGCAGTTGGCCACAAGGGAGTCCAGTATCTTAACCACTACGCCACCTACTGGCCCTGAGATAGTAAAAAAAAAAAAAAAAAAAAAAAATTAGAGAGATTTTTGCTATAGGGAATGTACAGTTGCCAGAGACACAGAAAGCAAGAAATCACTCAACAGGAAGATGGCCATGCCACAATCCTTTCTCCTTGTTCTCCTCTCGGGGTTTTGGGCACCCACACCTGGTTTGAACTTTAAGCTGCCAGATCCAAGACTCAAACCATGGTTAGCTATGTGGGAAACCAACGACATAACCCTTGCGCCAACTGCTGGTCCCTGATAGTAAACTCTTAATGAGGAAAAATTTGTCTGTTTTGTTCACTGATCCATTCCCAATATCTAAAATAGTGCCTAGCTAAAATAAATACTCAGTAAGAATTTAGTAACTTCATGAGTACAGTCAGGTGATGACTAAGAACTTTCCAGTCCCTTTATTAAATATCTCCAGACAATACTCTAGAATTTTGCATACATGAGGCATTCAACAAACATGAAAGATGTCTTCTCTAAGACCACTAATAATTCTTCAAGTTTCTCACTCAGAAACTCTTTTTCCTTTCTATTAACTGGGTCTTTAGAATTGTTTATGACATAGATTAATATCGACAAGTTTTTAAATGAAATACATAAATATCTAGTATATACTGTCATTTACTTTCTTTCTTTTTTTTTTCTTTTTTTAAGTTTTATGCCATAGGGCATGTGTGTTAGAGAGGGACAGAGAGAGGGAAAGTAAGAAATTATCCCCTCAGGGAGGATGCCCATGCCACAATCCCTTCTCCATTCTCCTCTCGAGATTTGGGGCACAGGCACAGATGCCCAGCGTGATTTTCAAGCCATGTGGGAGCTCAGCACCTTAACCACCACACCACCTGCTGGTCCTGTACCGTCCTTTCTAAAAGTATAATTGGTGATGCTTCAAAGTTAGAAAAGTACATTTGCTCGCCAGACAGAGAGATAGAAAGTGAGAAATCACCCCCCTAGGAGGCATGGCCACACCACAATCCTTTCTCCTCCATTCTCCTCTCGGGATCTTGGGCACGTATGCACACGCACCCGGCATGAATTTTAAGCCACCAGGTCCGGGACGCGAACCGTGGTCGACTACATGGGAGTCCAGCCACATAGCCATTACACTAACTGCTGGTCCCCCTGAAGCAGCCTTCTAAAATGATTTTGTGGGGCAATGGTGCAGAAGTAAAACAGACTCTGTAAGACTGGCTCACATTGGGTGTTTCCAGATTTGAATCCAGAGACAACCCACCCCCCACCCCCAGTATGCCAGGTAGGTGCGCTTACAAACTGAGACTGGTTGGAGCTGAGGTTGACTGCAGCATTAGTGCCCTGTTGGGATCCTGTCTATGTCTCTTTCATTCATGGAAGTGAGGGCAGAACTCTGACTACTTTGTCCTATTCAAAAATTCTTGCCAAAAGGCCTGGGGGGAGTCACACCTACAAATAGTAACAAACCCTTTAGGCAGTGATTGCAGGACACTCCCTATAGCCTGTCCCTGACTTACTGTTTTTAAGATGAATAGTAAGGACTTTGAGGAGACTAGGAGTAAATCCGGGGCCTGGTAGGCTTATGCTTTATCTTCTGGTATGTACTGAGTTTCCTGGTGCATGAAAAGCTTTCAGCAAGAATAGCAGATAGGATGGACCTTTCAGAGACCAAACCTGGACCACCCAAAAAGCCAAAGACCCCTTCCAGATAATCAGCCTTAGTGTATTGCTACTGTACAGAAAGGCCATTACGGATGCGAATGCTCAGAAAGACAGATGATGGACCAGACATTGCCAACCTCTCCATTCATCTACTATGATGACAAATAGGAAATTCAGGAGAGAGAACCAAGAATAAAAGGAAAATAAAAGAACTCCAGAAAAATGGGAATTCTCCAAGGCAGTTCGAGAGACCTCACATGCAAGTGGCAGGTAAGAAGCCCCACTGTGTATGAAGAAGTGCCATGCCTCATTGAAGAGCGACAGGTGGCTTCAGGAAAATAAAGAAACCCCCAAAGAAATGGGGACTAGAAATAGAAAACGTGGGAAGAACGGAAGACTGGCGGCCATGGCGAAGCAGTTGAGGACTTTCCCAGGGGCCCAGAAACCCCTGGCAGCTTTAACACCCAGAAGCCTCCCAAGCCCTTTCACCATCCATCACATTACCTCAAGCCAAGAGATGACAAGCTTCCCAAAGAGGGCAAGCGGGGCAAGAGGAAGAACAAGGAGACACCTGGGAGATGACGGCGATGGTATTCTATTTCTTACCAAGCAGAGGAGAAAGAAACCTAAGCTGTAAGACAGTCTCTAATTTGACTTTCCATTGTTTCATTTGTCATCATGTCTACAGTGTTCTGACGATATTTTTATTATGTATGATTAAAGTGAATTTTGAGTTGGTTTGTTTGTTTTTCATTTGAGCCATACCTACAGTTGCTAAACAGAGACCATAGAGACCTCAATTCTCTTAATCCCACCAGGTTTTTAGGTAAGAAACAGGAAGACAGACTTCTCCTGTTCCAATATGTCATTTTTACTCAGAATCCTATGGATAGGAAAAATTAATCTTTTCCAACCAGTTTTTTTAAACTTTGGAAAAAAAGTTCATCAGATGTAATTCATCTGCATTGTAAGGATGAAAATTAAATCCTTGCAAGAAGAGAGAATAACACTAATTTAAAAATCATCAATCTTTTCCAGCATTGCTTCTTTTTTAAAATTTTAATGTTGGAAAGGACAATAGCTGTAAAAAATCTAGATTTTCTTGCTTCTGAAGCTGTTGACGGAATCTTCCTTTGGACAGAACATCACATGCTGACTATGAAAACCAAGGTATCATCAGCGAATCCCTGTAAAGGCAGGTACTGGGCTGTAGGAAAGCACAGGTAAGGGGTCACCCAGCATAAATGTCACAAGACAGGTTTCCAGAAACAAGTGAAAAGAGTCATCAAAATGTTAACGTAATCGCAGTGTAATCTGAGCAGTGGTAAAGGGCACTGGAGTCCCACATGACTGACTGGTTCTAGTCGCGGACCAAGTGGCTTCCCCTCTCTCTCTTTCTTCTCTTTTTCCCTCACTTTCCTTTTCTCCCTGTCTGATCAAATTAAAATAAATAAATAAATACAATTAAATAAAATAATTCTTTAAAAAAATAAAGAAGAAAGAACAGAGATCTGACGAGATGTGCATGGGTGACTACAGTGGCTGGGCCGCTAAAATGAGCAGCAAGGGCGCGA
>NW_006159688.1:940746-947655 GCF_000334495.1 Tupaia belangeri chinensis | reverse complement strand
AAGGGTGCTGGACTCCCACATGACTGACCGTGGTTCAAATCCTGGACCTGGCGGCTTGCTTTCTCACTTTCTCTCTCTCTCACTCTGTCCCTCTGTGGTCAAATTAAGAAATATAAATAAATTAATAAAGTTAAATAAACTAATTCTTTTTTAAAAAAATATATAGATGAACCAGCAGAATGGGAAAACTGTTCTGAGGAATAGAATGTGGCATGTGAGTGTGCCTCGCACTCACACAGAGGACACCAAAGAAACATGACATTCCCCCACCATTCTCCCTCCCCCAGAATGGAAATATCCAAAGCTCCTTGCCCCTTCTATTGCTGCGTATAGAGCAGCATCCAGGGATCTCCCTGAACTATGAAAGTGAAAGAAGAGGAGGGGAGGGGCAGCTGATGGAGAGAAATGTGCCAGGGGTCCCCTCTTTTGGGCAGAGAGGAGATGAGCACACAGTCCAGAGGGCCATCAAAGACTGGGAAGAGCAAGTGAAACCCAAAAGTACTGGGTTGTCGGGAAAGTAGTGATGCATTTTTTTGCAACAGATGATGCGAGTTCATTTTTTAAAGCACTAGAGTCATTCGTATCTATGTTATTTGACAACTGACAGTTCTGGCTTCATTCTGAAAACAAAACAAAAAAAAAAAGCAATTTGGTTGAGTTTTGGAGATGATACAACAGTTGAAGACGGAAGAACAACCTGTATATTGCCGCCATATTTTACTGTTTTACTTCCATAAAGGGAAGAACGCACACCAAGCTTATGAAAAATTGGGTAAAGCTTACGGTGACAATGCTCTACAAGAACGTCAGTGCCACACAGCTCACAAAATTCCGTGCGGAGGCCCACCGAGGGTGATGATGACAAAATACAGGTGCTGACTGAGTCAAATCCGCATCACGTGACACAAGAGATGGCAGACACATTGAGCATCCATCATCAAGCATTCATGACCACCTGGAGAAGCTGGGGTACAGAGCAAGCTCAATGTTTGGGCTCCTCGTGAACTCAGAGAGGTTCATTTGACACCACATGTAAACATCTGCAATGTGCTCGTTCAACATGAGGAAAACAGTCCTTTTGTGAAGCAACTGCTAACTGACGATGACAAGTGGAAAGTTTACAGCAACGTGGTACGGAAACGGCCTTGGTCCTGAAGAGACGATTCACTTCAAACGACCTCGAAAGCAGACATTGATCAGAGGAAGGTTTTGCTTTCAGTGTGATAGGATTTTAAAGATGTCTTGTTTTTCTTTTTTCTTTTCTTTTCTTTTTTTTTTTTTCTTTTTGAGACATTTTTGCTATAAGGGCACATGCACTCACCAGAAATACAGAGAGACAGAAAGCGAGAAATGCCCCCCCCCCCGGGGGAATGGCCTTGCCACAATCCCTTCTCCTCCATTTTCCGCTAGGGATCCAGGGGACACATGCTCTTGCGCCTAGCATGAGTCTAAGTCACCAGGTCCAGGACTCGAACTGTGGTTGACTACATGGGAGTCCAGTGACATAGCCATTATGCCATTTGTTCCCAATGTCATGTTTCTGAAGCTCCTACCAAGGAACCTAACGATCATTCAAATATGCGCTGTCAGCAATTGGACAGTTTGGACAAATCCATCATCCAGAAATGTTCAGGCCGTTAATCATGAAGGAGCTGTGTTCCATCTCACACAGCAGGACCACACGCAAGTCTGATCAGCAGTCAGAAATCACTGGCGCCTGGATGGGATGTTACCACACCCACCGTACTCTGACTCTGTGCGGTCCACGCTTCCACTTGTCTCACTCTCTTCAAAACTCCTTGCGTGGGATAACATGCAATTCAGATGAGGCTGTAAATCAGCACCTTCTACAGGTTTCTGCCCATAAAGACAGGTCCTTCTATCAATGAGGAATTATGAAGCTCACTAAAAGATGGCAAAAGGTTATTGAAGAAAACAGGCAATATATCATTGATGATCTTTGCTCTTTATGTACAGATGACTTTGAAAAACATGGACAAAATGAGTCATAACTTTTCCAATAACCCAATAATATAACAAAAGAAATAATAAAGATCAGAGCAAAACTAAATAAAATAGAGAACAAGAAGCCAATATGAGGGAAAAAATTGATGAAGCGAAAAGATGTGGGTTTGGTTTTTTGAGTGGATAAGCAAAATCAACAAACTATAAGCTAGACCTGTTAAGAAAGAGGGGGAGAAGAACGGATAAATAAAATCAGAAATGCAAAAGGGAGCACTACGTCAGATATCACCCACATGCAAATATCAATAGGGATACAACTAGCGACGTGTGCCCACAAGTTGGAAACCTAGATGAGATGTACAAAGTTTTGGACACATATCACACACCCAGATTGAACCAGGAAGAAACAGAGAGTCTGCACAGATCAATAACATACACAGAATAAATAAATAAGCTTAAAAAACAAAGAACTATAAGATGTGGGCTGGGCCCATGGCTCAAGGAAGCTGGATCCCATACCACAACGCTGATCAGGGTCCAAGTTCCAGTCTCTCTCCCTCTTTCTTCCTGTCATGCATGCACATGCACACTCTAGCAGAATACAAGAAAAAATAATTAAACTAGAAGATGTGTAATGTAAGCAAAAACCTATAGTACAATAAATACACACAAACGATAAAGAAAAAATAATCAAAGCATACTCCTATGGAAAACCATCAAGACACAAAAGAAAACAGCAGGAGGAAAAAATGTTTTAAAAAGGAACTACAAAAGCAGTTAGGAAACAATGAAGGTGGCAACAGTAAGCCTTAACTTCCCATCATAACTTCAAATGTAAATAGATCAAATTCTCTAATAAAAAGAAGTAGAAATGCTGAACAGAACAAAACAAAACAAAACAGAATACAATGCGACTATAGGTGACCTACAAGAGATTCATTACAGCTTTAAGGACACACATAGGTTGAGAGTGAAGGAGTGGAAAGGAATATTCCATCCACATAATAACCAAAAGAAAGCAGAATTCATTAGATAAAATAGGCTATAATTCTTTTTTTTCTATACTGTGTGTGCACTCTCACCAGAAAAAGACAAAGAGACACTGAGAAATCACCCCCCGAGGAGATGGCCATGCCACAAAACCTTCACCTTCGTTCTCTTCCTGGGATTTTTGGCAACACACACACACATGCCCAGCATGATTTTCAAACTGCCAGGTCCATCGTGAGAGTTCAGTGTTTTAACCACCATGCCACCTGCTGGCCACAAAACAAGGTACTTTCTAGTTAGAGCTTTGGAAAACAAAGAAGGCCACTACATAGTAATAAAAAGGTTAATTAATTAAGAGGCTATAACCCGAGTAAATTTATATGTACCCCAATTGGAGCATCTAAATATATTAATCAAATGTTAACAGATCGGAAAGGAGAAATAAGAAACAATGCAATAATCGTAGAGGATTTTTAATATTCTACTTTAAATAATGGATAGAAGTATTGGACAAAAAATCACTAAGGAAATAGCAGACTTGAACTACACTTCAGACCAAATGGACCTAACTGACATATATAGAACATTCTATCCAAGATCAGCAGAATATACTTTCTTCTCAGATGCACACAGAACATCCTCCAGAACAGATCACAGGTTAGGTCATAAAACAAATCTTTTTTTTTTCCTTCTTTTTTTTGAGAGGTTTTTTTGCCATAGGGTGCGTGCGCTCGCCAGACAGACAGAGAGAGACAGAGAGACAGAAAGCGAGAAATCACCCCACAGGGACGATGGCCACGCCGCAATCCCTTCTCCTCCATTCTTGGGCACGCAAGCACACGTGCTAGGAGTGAGTTTAAGTTACCAGGTCCAGGACTTGAACTGCGGTCGACTACGTGGGAGTCCAGCGACATAGCCATTACGCTAACTGCTGGTCCCATAAAACAAATATTAAAATATAACAATATTAAAAATATAACAAAAGACCTTTTCCACTCCTATGGCATAAAAGCAGAAATGAATAACAAAGGAAACTGAAACATTCACAGAATGTGAAAATTAAACAATATGCTCCTGAACAAATATTGGGTCAAAGAAGAAATAAAGAAGATATCAAGGGATCAGCAGTTAGCATAATGGCTATGTCGCTGGACTTCCACATAGTTGACCGTGGTTCGAGTCCCGGACCCGGTGGCTTAAACTCACACCAGGTGCATGTGTGTGCGTGCCCAAGATCCCGAGAGGAGAATGGAGGAGAAGGGATTATGGCGTGGCCATCCCCCCTGGGGGGTGATTTCTCGCTTTCTGTCTCTCTGTCTCTGTCTGTCTGGCGAGGGCACGCGCCCTATAGCAAAAACCTCTCCAAAAAAAGATATCAAAACATTTGTCCCGAGACAATGAAAATGTAAACCCAACATACCAAAACTTAGAAGACACAGCAAAAACAGTTCTAAAAGAAGACTTAGTTTGTTTTTTAACATTAAGAAAAACAAAGATGGCCAGCGACAGCGGCATAGCAGTAATACAGTGGTCCACACTGCTGAAACCTTAAAGGAAGATGCCAGGTTTGGATCCAGAAGTGTGTGTGTACATGCCCTAAATCTTTTTTTTTGGGGGGGGAGAGATTTTCACTGTAGGGTGCGTGCGCTTGTCAGACAGACAGAGAGAGACATAGAGACAGAAAGTGAGAAATCACCCCCCAGGGGGGATGGTCACGCCGCAATCCCCTCTCCTCCATTCTCCTCTCGGGATCTTGGGCATGCACACACACGCGCCCGGCATGAGTTTTAAGCCACTGGGTCCGGGACACGAACCGCGGTCGACTACGTGGGAGTCCAGCGACATAGCCATTACGCTAACTGCTGGTTCCCGATGCCCTAAATCTTGATGGGACAGATAAATGGAGCAAAAGGGATTGTGGTGTGACCATGCCCCAAAGGGGGGGTGCATTCTTTATCACTCACTCCCTCCCTCTCTCTCTCTCCTTCTCCCTCTCTCTGTGGCAAGCATATATTCCCTCCGGCAATTAATAAAAAATTATTTTTAAAAAACAGTTTATATATAATTTAAAAATAATAAAATTTTATCAGTATATTTTTAGTTAAAATTTTTAATGAGTTTTTCATTTAACTTTATTTAGTATTATTACAATTTCAATTTGGCAGAGAGAGAAGGAAAGTAAGAAAGTAAGTCGCCAGGTCCAGGACTCAAACCAGGGTTGGCCATGTGGGAATCCAGTGCTCTTAACTACCAAACCACTTGCTGGCCCCATTCAGTATATTTTAATCAGAAAGAATTTATGGTTCTAATCATTATTGAGAAAAACTATAATTAGATAATTTTTTAAAGAATTTTTAAATTTTACTTAATATTATTTTTAAGTTTGATATAGGACATATGTGCTCACCAGACAGAAAGAGAAGGAAACAGAAAACAAGCCACCAATTCTGGGGCACAAACCATAGTCAGCCATGTGGGAGTCCAGCACCTTAACCACCATGCACCACTGGTACCCCATTCTGATCAATTTTAAAAGAAAAAAACCTGAGTAAGAAGCATCTTTTACTGATTCAGATGAAGATGCTTTGTGAAAATGATCCTCATCTATAAGTTAAATGGCCACAAGAAGTATGGCATAAAACAAACAAAAGTTGGGCAAGCAGATGGCACAGAGGTTAAGGCAGCTGGATCCCACATGGCTGACTGCACCGTTAAGAGTCCTGGAGCCACAGCCTGAAAAACACACCAGGTGGATGTGCGTTCAAACCCAAAGTCCAGAGACGAGAGTGGAGAAGAAGGGATTGCAACGTGGCTAGCTCGCTGGCTCACTCTCACTCTCTCTCTCTCTCTCTCATTCTCTGACTCTTTGGTGAGCTCACGGGTTCCATAGCAATTAAAAATAAATTAATAAAGACAAAGGTAGAGAAAGGATATTTCATAAGAAAGAAGGCTTAGGCTTAGTAAAGTTTACAGTTTAATATCAGTAACAAGTAGTAACAATTAGTATAAAACTGAGTAAAAGTAGCTTAAAATAACAAAAGGAAGCATTTCAAATCGCATAATCTATAGTTAAGCTCAGGCTCAAACACTGACTGCTGAACATATTACTCAGTCTTGGTGAGCTGCTGCTTCTTTGTTTTTGTCATTCTGTAATTTTGACAGAAGTCACATGCACCAGCTGGTGGGTACAGACAGAAAGAAAGTTACAAAGTGTCCCCCATGAAGTGTCATCCCTGTCCTCCATTTCTCCCTTTCTTCAAGATTTTGGGCACACACGCAGGCTTGACTATTTTTCAAGACCCCGAGTCTGAAACTCAGAACTTGAAGTCAGCCATGTGAAATCCAGATTTCTTAATCTTCTTTTTTTTTTTTTTTTTTTTGGAGAGATATTTTCTATAGGGCACATGTGCTTGCCAGAGAGACAGAGAAAGATAGAGACAGAAAATAAAAAATCACCCCACCCCACCCCACCCCCCCGCCAGGGGAGATGGCCATGCTGCTGTCCCTTCTCCTCTACTCTCCTCTTGGGACATTGAGCACACACACACATGCCCAGTGTGAGTTTCAAGACACCAAGTTCGGGACTCAAACTGCGGTCAACTACATGTGAGTCCAGTAACGCAACCATCACACCATTCGCTGGTCCTCAATCCGACCATTTTAAGCACCATGCCACCAGTTGGACAAATTCTGAGTAAGCATCTATTGACTCATCCTTAAAATGGTAATTATAATCCCAACCTTACAAGATTAGTGTGAGGATAAACAAGTAATAGAACTCTTAGAAAACTATACATATTCTGACAAATGCAGTTTTACATATTTTGTTATCTTAAATGTAATACTTAATTTATGAGAATTTCTTTAACTTTTTTGCCAACTTCCTTATTCTTATAATAGGAAAAATCTTCAAGTCTTTTTTTTTTTTTTTTTGAGAGGTTTTTGCTATAGGGG
>NW_006159688.1:936600-940706 GCF_000334495.1 Tupaia belangeri chinensis | reverse complement strand
AGACAGAAAGTGAGAAATCACCCCCCAGAGGGGATGGTCACGCCACAATCCCTTCTCCTCCATTCTCCTCTTGAGATCTTGGGCACACACGCACACGCGCCCGGCGTGAGTTTTAAGTCACCGGGTCCGGGACTTGAACCGCGGTTGACTACCTCGGAGCCCAGCAACATAGCCATTGCACTAACTGCTGGTCCCCCTCAAGTCTTTTTTTTTTAAAGAATTATTTATTTAATTTTATTTATTCATTCATTTATTTTAATTTGCCCAGAGAGAGACCCTCAGAGAGAGGGGAAAGTGAGAAAGCAAGCCACCAGGTCCAGGACTCAAACCGTGGTTAGCCATGTAGGAGTGTCCAGGGCCTTAACTATCACACCACATGCTGGTCCGAATTTTCAAGTCTTTTGAAAATAATGGTGGCATCTCCCTATGGGTGGCATCTCCCTATGGATGTAGTGATAAGCAACCAATTTTTTTTTTCTTTTTTGGGAGAGGATTTTTGCTACAGGGCACGTGCGCTCGCCAGACAGAGAGAGAGAAACAGAGAGACAGAAAGCAAGAAATCACCCCCCGGGGGGGTGGCCATGCCACAATCCCTTTTCCTCCATTCTCCTCCATTCTCCTCTCGGGATCTTGGGCACGCACGCACACGTGCTCAGCGTGAGTTTAAGCCACCGGGTCCGGGACTCAAACCACCGTCGACTATGTGGGAGTCCAGCGACATAGCCATTACGCTAACTGTTGGTCCCAATACCCAACCAATTTTTGAGAAAAGGTAAAACACACTGCAGAAGCTTAAAGACCTACCCCAGGATTATGTCTGCATAACTACATCATTATCAAATAACTAGATATTCAGTTCATACAAAATTTTGCCTTCATTGCACAAAATTTCAAGGGGCTTATATCCAAACAGCAAGGTGTTTGACTTATTTTCTCAGTCATCTAGGTAATTAGAAATCAAGATATTTAATATGTTTTTTCTTTACAAAATGACACTAGTGATAATACTACTGAACAGACAATTCTGGTCGTGTTCTGGCTTAATAACTCCATCATAGGAAATAACATCACGAGAACTATCTTTAAAAAAATAAATAGGGTGGCATCATCAGAGTATAGCGCCAACGAAAACGAAGTCTGCTTTTTAAATACCACTTGAATAGTAACTGGTAAGTTCTGTTAACTGTTGTCTTTGTTCTTACTGTAACCACTGTTAGAGATGGAACTTTACTAATGGATTCTGGAAATCCTCTTAGTGACCAGCTTCTGAAGGGTGAATGATTCACTTCCACTAAAACAGACCAGGAGCAAAAACCACTGAAGACATGCTTAGGCTGAACTGGGGCTCCTGAAGGGGAGGCTGATTCTGAGAAAGAACGGCAGGGATGAGGTTAATGCCAGAACTGGCACATGCTGGTGGACAGGGATTAGGGACACGAGAGAGATTGGTCCCAAAGCTCCTTGAGCGTTGTAAAGGCTGAGGACTGCGGGAAATCTTTAGAAACAACACTTGGATTTGAAGAAAAGTTCATCCTTCTAGAGGAAGGTAAGTTCCTTGCCAATTCCAGCACCTCTCTTAGCTGACTACTAGGATGTCAGGGTCCTTTTACATCTGTGCTTAAAAACTAACTATGAAGATACAGGTGGTAGTAAAAGAGATGCACCATTAGATCTTGAGAAGAACAAAATGATCCTCATTATAGGTGGGAACAAACTAAATTCCATCCTAGTCCTTGGCTTTTGTAATATCTGCAAGTCTGAAAGACTTGGCAATATCACAGAATTTTTACCTAAGGTTTTTACCTAGGTTTATTTCTTTCATAAGAGTAAGAAGTGGGGAGAGACAGAGAGAGAGAGACAGTTACTCTTAACACAGTCTCACATTAAAGCCGCCCTACCCCTACCTTCCTATACAGCCCCGGTCATGGGCATGGGGGCCTATCATTTACAGATGATAAAGGAACCAAACTCCTGATCCTCCAAATAGATCCAGCATCACTTGAACAATTCATAACTCTGTTCTACCCAGACAGCCCAAATTTTTATCTAAGTTTTAATTTTCTGTCTAGATAATCAGTCCCTCACAGACTTATCATGTGGTCTTGTCCTCACCATCTAGTCTAAGTAAAGATTGACAAAGGGGAATAAGTTTTACTATCCATTGAAGAATTTCTGAGCTTGGAGTCAGAGCAGAAAAACATCTGATAACTGCAAAAGAAGTTTTGAGAGGAACCAGCAGTTGGCATAATGGCTATATCGCTGGACTCCCATGTAGTCGACTGAAGTTTGAGTCCCGGACCTGGTGGCTTAAACTCACTCTGGGCACGTGTGCGTGCGTGTCCAAGATTCCAACAGGAGAATGGAAGAGAAGGAATTGTGGCGTGGCCATCCCCCTCTGGGAGTGATTCCTCGCTTTCTGTCTCTCTGTCTCTCTCTGTCTTTCTAGTGAGCACATACGCCCTGTAACAAAAACCTCTCAAAAAAAAAAAAGTTATGAAAAACTATGCTTCTAGTCACAAGAATGGCATGATCATATTCTGAGTAATCAGCCTAACTACTCTTTATCGTTCCTGTTAGCTTCACAAATTTACGTGTTCCTAAAGAGTCAGGTGAAAACTCTTACAGTTCTCACTCCAAAATCAGGGATGTTCTAGACAAGTTCCTCCTACTTCTCATTTCTTCCTTCCGTCCTTCCCACTTCCTTCTTTCCTTCCTTCCTCCCTCCTTTCTTTTTTTCTTCCTACTTTTCTTCCTTTCTGTTCTCTTCTTTTCTTCTTTTCTTTTTCATTGCCAAGGCTGCGTCTGCTTGTCAGAGAGAGAGAGGAGAGAGGGAAAGCAACCACCAACAAGACATGGTCACACTAAAATCCCTTCTACTCCAATCCACTGGGTCAGGGACTCAACCCACAGCCAACCATGTGGGAATCCTGCCACCTTAACCACCACGCCACCTGCTGACTCCCAGAGCATGTATTCTAAATGCGAAGGAATGGTGCTTATCAGGCCAGTAAAAGGAATGGTTTCCTTCCATGACCCCTTAAGTCACCCTTTACAAAACCATGTGCTCTGCCTAAATAAAAACGAATCCTGGTTGTGAAAGAGACATTCATATACTCATTCATTCAACACACATCTATTGGTCACCGCACTAGGCATTAGAGGATGAGGAATAAGATATAGTCCTTGTCCTGTAGGAAATTGTATAATTATGAGGAATAGACATATATCAAACAAATTATCATAAAATTGAATAAAAGTCTGTTTTGTAAAGATTTCTACTTCTATTCTACCATATATGAGAATGTGTTCACTGTCCAGTACCAACGGAGAGAAATGTCTATAAAGCTAAAAGCCTGTATTGCTGTTGTTTACACAACAGCTGTACCTCTCTCTCTCTTTCTCTCTCAATCTCTCTCTCTCTCTCCCCACTGGAGGACACATGACATGTGAGAGACACAGAGAAGGAGAAAGTACTCTTCAATGGGGCATGGTCACACCCCAATCCTTCGTCCTCCACGTCTCCATCTCATCAGATCCTGTGCCTAGTGTGTTCCCACCTGGGGGTATTATTAGACCCCGGTTGGCCATTGAGATTGAGCTGCGTCTGCATAGTATTTCAGCACTATGCTACAGTGCCTACCCGGACATTGCTCGACTCTTGGTTATGAGCACAGAGACAGTTTATTAAAGGTATAGGGGTGTTGTGGCTACAACTACGCACTAACGTACTGTAGGACGTCAAGCTGAATCCAGAACCACAAGACAGCGATGAAGTCATCATGCTTAGTGCTGCTGAATTAGCACAAGTGAGTCCCCTTCCCTCTAGGATAATCATGCAGAAAAAACATTTAGTTCCCTTTATGTACGCATATGACCGCAATGTTTATTGTAGATCATAGAATCAGAAACATTACGACTGTGCATTTGATAACCAGTAGATTATTACTAAGCAGTGTATAAACTCAAGGGTTATTAGTTTAGCTAGTTTTTGAAAAGAAAAAGTGAAGTCAAAATTCAGAGCTCAAATACCACATTGGTCAATTTAACTTGGCTTTTTTTTTTTTTTTTTTTTTAGGAGAAAGGTTAAACCCACAGGCCCTCTTTTC
>NW_006159688.1:934483-935964 GCF_000334495.1 Tupaia belangeri chinensis | reverse complement strand
TTCTTTCTGGCCAATCTGGCATTTCTGGAGATCTTTTACTCTTCTACTGTTGCTCCCCTGGCTTTGGTCAACCTCCTGACCATGGGGAGAATACCCATCTCTTTCACTGGGTGTGGCACACAGATGTTCTTCTTTATCTTTCTGGGCAGTGCTGACTGTATCCTCTTGGGGATCATGGCTTATGATCGGTTTGTAGCAATCCGGGATCCCTTGCGTTACACCCTCATCATGAGATGGCAGCTGTGTGCCCAGCTGTCTGCGGGAGCCCTGGTCCTAGGTTTTATTCAAGCCTTACAATTGACAGTTCTCATTTTCCATCTGCCATTTTGTGGCCACAATGTTATCACTCACTTCTACTGCGATGTACTCCCAGTCTTGCGGTTGGCTTGTGGAGATACTCGAACACCAGAGGCCATGATCTTCATCGTCAGTGTCATCAGCCTTACCATTCCCTTTTCCCTGATCTCCATCTCCTACATCTTCATTGTGGCTGCCATTTTGAAGATCCGCTCAGCAGAGGGACGGCACAAAGCCTTCTCCACCTGCTCTTCTCATGTGACGGTGGTTCTCCTCGTTGCGGCAGCCTTATCTACTTACGCCCCAGCTCCAGCTACAACCTGGAAATGGGCCGTGTGGTGTCTGTGGTCTACACCTTTGTCACCCCTTTCTTGAATCCCTTGATCTACAGCATGAGAAACAAGGAGTTGAAAGATGCATTAAATAAGGTAGTGAAAAGACATTTACTGCATTAAGTATGTGGTGCATTCTGGGCTCATGTAGGTGGCAGGAAATAATTTTCTAGAAAATGATAAACCCAGGGATTAGATGACCTAATCTCTGAGGGACTAGATTTAACTTCCTTATGCCCCAGTTCCTATTTCTAGCTCCCAAGTACATGAACACCCATGAAAGTAGGATTGCCATTTAAAATACATGATAGTAAAATCTTTTTCTTTAGAGAGAGTTTTTTTATAGGGCACCTATGCTCACTGGAAAGACAGAGAAAGAAAGTGAGAAGTCACTTGTCTTTCCAGGTGGCATGGCTATGCTACAACCTCTTCCCCATTGTCCTCTGGGGATTGGGGGCATGCATGCACACATGCCTGGCTTGTGTTGAGTTTCAAGCCACCAGGTCCAGAACTTAAATGGCAGTTGGCCACGTGGGAGTCCAGTATCTTAACCACTATGCCACCTACTTGCCCTGAGATAGAAAAAAAAAAAAAATTTAGAGAAATTTTTGCTATGAGGAATCATACAGTTGCCAGAGAAACAGAAAGCAAGAAGTCACTCAACAGGGGGATGGCCATGCCACAATCCTTTCTCCTCGTTCTCCTCTCAAAGTTTTGGGCACCCACACCTGGTTTGAACTTTAGGCTGCCAGGTCCAAGACTCAAACCATGGTTAGCTATGTGGGAAACCAACGACATAACCCTTACGCCAACTGCTGGTCCCTAATAAACTTTTTTTTTTTTTTTTTTGAA
>NW_006159688.1:933959-934463 GCF_000334495.1 Tupaia belangeri chinensis | reverse complement strand
GAGAGAGACAGAAAGCGAGAAATCACCCCTCAGGGGGTATGGCCACGCCACAATCCCTTCTCCTCCATTCTTCTCTAGAGATCTTGGGCACGCACGCACACGTGCCCAGCATGAGTTTTAAGCCACCGGGTCCGGGACACGAACCGCGGTCAACTACATGGGAGTCCAGAGACATAGCCATTATGCTAACTGCTGGTCCCCCTGATAGTAAACTCTTAATGAGCAAAAATTTGTCTGTTTTGTCCACTGATCCATTCCGAATGTCTAAAACAGTACCTAGCTAAAATAAATACTCAGTAAGAATTTAGTAACTTCATGAGTACAGTCAGGTGATGACTAAGAACTTTTCAGTCCCTTTATTAAATATCTCTAGACAATACTCTGTAGAGCTTTACATACATGAGGCATTCAACAAACATGAAAGATGTCTTCTCTAAGACCACTAATCATTCTTCAAGTTTCTCACTCTGACACTCGTTCCTTTCTATTAACTGGGTCTTTAGA
>NW_006159688.1:913287-929869 GCF_000334495.1 Tupaia belangeri chinensis | reverse complement strand
GCAGAATGGGAAAACCGTTCTGAGGAATAAAATGTGGCATGTGAGTGTGCCTCGCACTCACACAGAGGACACCAAAGAAACATGACATTCCCCCACCTTTCTCCCTCCCCCAGAATGGAAATATCCAAAGCTCCTTGTTCCTTCTATTGCTGTCTATAGAGCAGCATCCAGGGATCTCCCTGAACTATGAAAGTGAAAGAAGAGGAGGGGAGGGGCAGCTGATGGAGAGAAATGTGCCAGGGGTCCCCTCTTTTGGGCAGAGAGGAGATGAGCACACAGTCCAGAGGGCCATCAAAGACTGGGAAGAGGGACCAGCAGTTGACGGAATGGCTATGTCGCTGGACTCCCACGTAGTTGACCGCGGTTCTCGTCCCAGACCCAGTGGCTTAAACCTCACGTGTGTGTGCCCAGGATCCCGAGAGGAGAATGGAGGAGAAGGGATTGCGGCATGATCATCCCCCTGGGGGGTGATTTCTCGCTTTCTGTCTCTCTGTCTCTCTCTGTCTGTCTGGCGAGTACACGTGCCCTGTAGCAAAAAGAAACCTCTCCAAAGGAAAAAAAAAAAAAAAAGACTGGGAAGAGCAAGTAAAATCCAAAAGTACAGGGTTGACAGGAAAGTAGCAATGCATTTTTGCAACAGATGATGCTAGTTCATTTTTGGAAGAACTACAGTCACTTGTATCTATGTCATCTGACAACTGAAAGTTCTGGCTTCATACTGAAAAAAAAGAAAAAAAGAAGCAATTTGGTTGAGTTTCAGAGATGTTACAACAGGTGAAGACGGAAGAACAACCTGTATATTGCCGCCATATTTTACTGTTTTACTTCCATAAAGGGAAGAACGCACACCAAGCTTATGAAAAATTGGGTAAAGCTTACGGTGACAATGCTCTACAAGAACGTCAGTGCCACACGGCTCACAAAATTCCGTGCTGCTGATTTTGATCTCATCGACGCTCCTCGGTCAGGGAGGCCCACCGAGGGTGATGATGACAAAATACAGGCGCTGACTGAGTCAAATCCGCATCACGTGACACCAGAGATGGCAGACACATTGAGCATCCACCATTCAAGCATTCATGACCACCTGGAGAAGCTGGGGTACAGAGCAAGCTCAATGTTTGGGCTCCTCGTGAACTCAGAGAGGTTCATTTGACACCACATGTAAACATCTGCAATGTGCTCGTTCAACATGAGGAAAACAGTCCTTTTGTGAAGCAACTGCTAACTGACGATGACAAGTGGAAAGTTTACAGCAACGTGGTACGGAAACGGCCTTGGTCCTGAAGAGACGATTCACTTCAAACGACCTCGAAAGCAGACATTGATCAGAGGAAGGTTTTACTCTCAATGTGATGGGATTTTAAAGATGTCATGTTTTTCAAGTTCCTACCAAGGAACCAAGCAATCATTCAAATGTGCACTATCAGCAATTGAACAATTTGGACAAATCCATCATCCAGAAATGTTCAGAGGTTGTTAATCATGAAGGAGCTGTGTTCCATCTCACACAGGTCCTTCTATGAATGAGGAATTATGAAACACACCAAAAGATGGCAAAGGTTATTGAAGAAAACAGGAAATATATCATTGATGGATCTTTGTTCTTTATATAAACAAATGACTTTGAAAAACATGGACAAAATAAGTCATAACTTTCCCAACAACCCAATAATATAACAAAAGAAATAACAAAGATCAGAACAAAAGTAAATGAAATAGAGAACAAGAAGCCAATATGAGAATAAATATCGATGAAGCAAAAAGATGTGGTTTGGTTTTTTGAGTGGATAAGCAAAATCAACAAACTATAAGCTAGACCTGTTAAGAAAAAGGGGGAGAAGAATGGATAAATAAAATCAGAAATGCAAAAGGGAGCACTACGTCAGATATCACCCACATGCAAATATCAATAGGGATACAACTAGCGACGTGTGCCCACAAGTTGGAAACCTAGATGAGATGTACAAAGTTTTGGACACATATCACACACCCAGATTGAACCAGGAAGAAACAGAGAGTCTGCACAGATCAATAACATACACAGAATAAATAAATAAGCTTAAAAAACAAAGAACTATAAGATGTGGGCTGGGCCCATGGCTCAAGGAAGCTGGATCCCATACCACAACGCTGATCAGGGTCCAAGTTCCAGTCTCTCTCCCTCTTTCTTCCTGTCATGCATGCACATGCACACTCTAGCAGAATACAAGAAAAAATAATTAAACTAGAAGATGTGTAATGTAAGCAAAAACCTATAGTACAATAAATACACACAAACGATAAAGAAAAAATAATCAAAGCATACTCCTATGGAAAACCATCAAGACACAAAAGAAAACAGCAGGAGGAAAAAATGTTTTAAAAAGGAACTACAAAAGCAGTTAGGAAACAATGAAGGTGGCAACAGTAAGCTATAACTTCCCATCATAACTTCAAATGTAAATAGATCAAATTCTCTAATAAAAAGATGTAGAGTGGCTGAACTGATCAAAACAAAACAAAACAGAATACAATGCGACTATAGGTGACCTACAAGAGATTCATTACAGCTTTAAAGACACACGTATGCTGAGAGTGAAGGAGTAGAAAAGAATATTCCATCCAGATAATAACCAAAAGAAAGCAGAATTCATTAGATGAAATAGGCTATAATTCTTTTTTCTTTCTGTACTGTATGTGCACTCTCACCAGAGAAAGACAAAGAGACACTGAGAAATCAGCCCCCGAGGAGATGGTCACGCCACCAAACCTTCACCTTCGTTCTCTTCCTGGGATTTTTGGCAACACACACACACATGCCCAGCATGATTTTCAAACTGCCAGGTCCATCGTGTGAGAGTTCAGTGTTTTAACCACCATGCCACCTGCTGGCCACAAAACAAGGTACTTTCTAGTTAGAGCTTTGGAAAACAAAGAAGATCACTACATAGTAATAAAAAGGTTAATTAATTAAGAGGCTATAACCCGAGTAAATTTATATGTACCCCAATTGAAGCATCTAAATATATTAATCAAATGTTAACAGATCGGAAAGGAGAAATAAGAAACAATGCAATAATCGTAGAGTACTTTTAATACTCTACTTTCAGTAATGGATAGAAGCACTGGACAAAAAATCACTAAGGAAAGAGCAGACTTGAACTACATTTTAGACCAAATGGACCTAACAGACATATATAGAACATTCTATCCAAGATCAGCAGAATATACTTTCTTCTCAGATGCACACAGAACATCCTCCAGAACAGATCACATGTTGGGTCGTAAAACAAATCTTAAAAATATAACAATATTGAAAACATAACAAAGACCTTTTCCACTACTATGGCATAAAATTAGAAATGAATAAAGGAAACTGAAACATTCACAGAACATGAAAATTAAACAATATGCTCCTGAACAACAATTGAGTCAAAGAAGAAATCAAACATTTGTCCCGAGACAAATGAAAATGTAAACACAACATACCAAAACTTAGAAGACACAGCAAAAGCAGTTCTTTCCAAAAGAAGACTTAGTTTGTTTTTTTAATTCCTACATTAAAAAAAAGAGAGATGGCCAGCGACAGTGGCACAGCAGTCATACAGTGGTCCACACTGCTGAAACCTTAAAGGAAGATCCCAGGTTTGGATCCAGAAATGTGTGTGTGCATGCCCTAAATCGTGATGGGACAGATAAACGGAGCAAAAGGGATTGTGGTGTGACCATGTCCCAAAGGGGGGGTGCATTACTTATCTCTCTCTCTCTCCTTCTCCCTCTCTCTGTGGCAAGCACATATGCCCTCTGGCAATTAATAAAAATTTATTTTAAAAAAAAAACAGTTTTTTTATCATTTAAAAATAATAACATTTTTATCAGTGCATTTTTAGTTAAATTTTTTAATGAGTTTTTCATTTAACTTTATTTAGTATTATTACTATTTTAATTTGACAGAGACGGAGAGGGAGAGTGAGAAAGTAAGTTGCTGTGTCCAGGACACAAACCAGGGTTGGCCATGTGGGAATCTAGTGTTCTTAACCACCACACCACTTGCTGGTCTCATTCAGTATATTTTAAACAGAAGGAATTTATGGTACTAATTATTATTGAGAAAAAATATAATTAGATAAGTTTGTTAAATAATTATTTAATTTTACTTGACATTATTTTTAATTTTGATATAAAACATGTGTGCTCACCAGAGAGAACCAGAGCTAGAGAGAAAGAGAGGGAAACAGAAAACGAGCCACCAAGTCTGGAACACAAACCACAGTCTGCCATGTGGGAGTCCAGCACCTTAACCACCATGCACCATTGGTGCCTCCAATTTGATAAATTTTAAAAGAGAAAACCTGAATAAGAAGCATCTTTTACTGATTCAGATGAAGATGCTTTGTGAGGATGATCCTCATCTACAAGTTAAATGGCCACAAGAAGTATGGCATAAAAAAGACAAAAGTTGGGCCAGCAGATGGCACAGAGGTTAAGGCAGCTTGGTCCCACCAAGCTGGCCTCCCCCGTTAGAGTCCTGGAGCCACGGCCTGAAAAACACACCGGGTGGATGTACGTTCAAACCCAAAGTCCAGAGACGAGAGTGGAGAAGGGATTGCAACGTGGCCCTCTCTCTCCCTCTCTCTCTCATTCTCTGTCTCTCTTTGGTGAGCTTATGGGTCTCACAGCAATTTAAAAAAATAAAGACAAAAGTAGAGAAAGAAAATTTTATAAGAAAGAAGGCTTAGTGAAGTTACTATAGTTTAATATCAGAAGTAGTAACAATTAGTATAACCATGACACAGAGTAAAAGTAGCTTAAAATAACAAAAGGAAGCATTTCAAATCACATAATCTATAGTTAAACTCAGGCTCAAACACTGTGACTGCTGAGCATATTACTTACTCAGTCTGAGTGAGCAGCTTCTTTTTTTCTTTTGTTTTTGTCATTGTAATTTTCCCAGAAGGCACATGCACTACCTTGGTGGGGTAGACAGAATGAAAGTGACAAAGTGTCCCCCATGAAGTGCCATCCTCTCTCCTCCATTTCTCCCTTCCTTCATGGGCGTGCACACATGCCTGACTATTTTTCAAGACCCTGAGTCTAAAACTCAGAACTTGCAGTCAGCCATGTGAAATCCAGATTTCTTTTTTCTTTTTATTTTATTTCTTTTTCTGGAGAGTTTTATTTGTTTTTTTGTTCTTTGTTTTTTGTTTTGCTATAGGGCATGTGCACTGGCCAGAAAGACAGAGAGAGAAAGAGAGACAGAAAGTGAGAAATCACCCCCCCCCCGGGGGGAGACGGCCACGACACAGTCCCTTCTCCTCTATTCTCCTCTTGGGATCATGAGTGCACACACACGTACCCAGCGTGAGTTTAAGCCACTGGGTACGGGACTGAACCGCAGTTCACCACATGAGAGTTCAGCGACATAGCCATTACGCTAACTGCTGGTCCCTTTTTTTTTTTTTTTTTCCTTTGCTATAGAGCAGATGCACTTGCCAGAAAGAGACAGAGAAAGATAGAGACCGAAAGTGAGATATCACCCCTCTTGGGGAGATGGCCACACTGCAATCCCTTCTCCACTCTCCTCTCGGGACCTTGGGCAGATACAGACACACGCCCAGTGTGAGTTTCAAGCCACCAGGTTCAGGACTCAAACTGTGGTCAACTACATGTGAGTCCAACAACACAACCATTACACCATTCACTGGTCCTCAATCCAACTATCTTAAGCATCACACCACTAGCTGGACAAATTGTAAGTAAGCATCTATTGACTCATCCTTAAAATGGTAATGATAATCTCAACCTCACAAGATTAGTGTGAGGATAAACAAATGATAGGAGAACTCTTAGAAAACAATACGTATTCTGATAAATGTAATCTTACATATTTTGTTATCTTAAATGTTTTACTTAATTTATAAGAATTTCTTCAACTATTTCGCCAACTTCCTTATTCTTACACTAGGCAAAATTTTCAAGTTTTTTTTTTTTCAAAGAATTATTTATTTAGTTTTGTTTATTCATTCATTTATTTTAATTTGTTCAGACACACTGAGAGAGAGGGGGAAAGTGAGAATGCAAGCCACCAAGTCCAAGATTCAAACCGTGGTTGGCCATGTGGGAGTGTCCAGTGCCTTGACCATCACACCACCTGCTGGTCCCAATTTTCAAGTCTTTTGAAAATAATGGTGGCATCTTCCTACAGGTGTAATGATACCCAACCAATTTTTGAGAAAAGGTAAAACACACTGCAGAAGCTTAAAGACCTACCCCAGGATTATGTCTGCATAACTACACCATTATCAAATAACTAGATATTCAGTTCATCCAAAATTTTGCCTTCATTGCACAAAATTTCAAGGGGTTTATATCCAAACAGCAAGATGTTTGACTTATTTTCTCAGTCATCTAGGGAATTAGAAATAAGGATATTTAATGTTTTTTCTTTACAAAATGATACTAGTGATAATACTACTGAACAGACAATTCTGGTCGTGTTCTGGCTTAATAACTCCATCATAGGAAATAACATCATGAGAACTATCTTTATAAAAAATAAATAGGGTGGCATTATCAGAGTATAGCGCCAACAAAAACGAAGTCTGCTTTCTAAATACCACTTGAATAGTAACTGGTAAGTTCTGTTAACTGTTGTCTTTGTTCTTACTGTAACCACTGTTAGAGATGGAACTTTACTAATGGATTCTGGAAATCCTCTTAGTGACCAGCTTCTGAAGGGTGAATGATTCACTTCCACTAAAACAGACCAGGAGCAAAAACCACTGAAGACATGCTTAGGCTGAACTGGGGCTCCTGAAGGGGAGGCTGATTCTGAGAAAGAACAGCAGGGATGAGGTTAATGCCAGACCTGGCACATGCTGGTGGACAGGGATTAGGGACACGAGAGAGATTGGTCCCAAAGCTCCTTGAGCGTTGTAAAGGCTGAGGACTGCGGGAAATCTTTAGAAACAACACTTGGATTCGAAGAAAAGTTCATCCTTCTAGAGAAAGGTAAGTTCCTTGCCAATTCCAGCACCTCTCTTAGCTGACTATTAGGATGTCAGGGTCCTTTCACATCTGTGCTTAAGAACTAACTATGAAGATGCAGACCATTAGGTCTTGAAAAGAACGAAATGATCCTCATTATATGTGGGACGGATACAAATTCCATCCTAGTCTTTGCCTTTATAGTATCTGCAAGTCTGAAAGACTCAGTAATATCACAGAATGTTTACTGAAGGTTATGGAATGTTTTCTAAGTTTATTTCTTTCATAAGAGTGAGAGATGGGGAAAGACAGAGAGAGAGAGAGAGAAAGAGAGAGGAACTCTTAACACAGTCTCATATTAAAGCCACCCTACCCCTACCTTCCTACACAGCCCCGATCATGGGCACGGGTACCTGGCATTTACAAATGTTAAAGGAACCAAACTCCTGATCCTCCAAATAGATCCAGCATCACTTGAACGATGCGCAACTCTATGCTACCCAGCCAGCCCACATTTCAATCTAAGTTTTAATTTTCTGTCCAGATAATCAGTCCCTTACATACTTGTCATTTATCATGAGGTCTTGTTCTCACCATCTAGTCCAAGTAGAGATTGACAGAGGGGAATAAGTTTTACTACGCATTGAACAATTTCTGAGTTTGGGGTCAGAGCAGAAGAACATCTGATAACTGCAAAAGAAGTTTTACATCTAGTCACAAGAGTGGCAATGATCATATTCTGAGTAATCAGCCTAACTACTCTTTATCATTTCCATTAGCTCCACAAATTTATGTGTTCCAGTTCTCACTCTAAAATCAAGGATTTCTAGACAAGTTCCTTCTATTTCTCATTTCTTCCGTAATTCGTTCTTTCTTCCTACTTTCTCCCCCCTCTTTCTCTCTCCCTCTCTCCCTCCCTCTTTCCTTCCTTTTTTTTACTTCCTCCCTTTTTTCCTGTCTGTTCTCTTCTCTTTTTTTCTTTTTCTTTTCTTTTCTTTTTAATTGTCTGAGGCTGAATGTGCCTGTCAGAGAGAGAGAGGAGAGAGGGAAAGCAACCACCAACGAGACATGGTCACGCTAAAATCCCTTCTACTCCATTCCGTAAGAATTTGGGGGCACGGGCCCACATACCCAGCGTGATTTTCAAGCTGCCAAGGAGTGATTCAGAACACAGTCAGCCATTAGGGGCTCCTTAACCACCAGGCTATGAATCTGGTTCTATTCTCACTTCCCATGAAGACTGTGATAAGACTCTATGTAAGCTAGTCCTTACAAGAGCCTTTTATCCCAAAGTTTAAATACATGTTTTCCCTCCTCCTAACATATACAAAGAAGAAAATGCTAATTCGTTCACTCATGTGTTCATTTTTTTATTATATTTTTTCTTATCGTTTAAATACAAATCACTGTATATCTTCACAACATTGAAAATGAATATTCCCAGCATGAATACCCTGTCTGGTAGTCCAGTGAAAGAAATTATCATGTACGTTTTCATCAGCAGATAATTATCCATTCTTTTTTTTTTTTTTTTTGAGAGGTTTTTGCTATAGGGCGCATGTGCTCACCAGAAAGACAGAGAGAGACAGAGAGACAGAAAGCGAGAAATCATCCCCCAGTGGGAATAGCCACCCGCAATACCTTCTCCTCCATTCTTCTCTCAGGATCTTGGACACGCACGCACACATGCCCGGCGTGAGTTTAAGCCACCAGGTCCAGGACTCGAACTGCAGTCGACTACATGGGAGTCCAGCGACATAGCCATTACACTAACTGCTGGTCCCACTTTTTTTTTAAGAGATAGATTTTTGCTATAGGTCGCATACGTACACTTGAGAGACAAAGAGAGACAGAGAGACAAAAGCAAGAAATCACTCCTGGGGACATGACCACACTGCAATCCTCTCTCCTCCATTCTCCTCTTGGGATTTTGGGCACATACACACACATGCACACACGGGCCTAGTGTGAGTTTAAGCCACCAGGTCCAGGAATTGAACTGTAATAGACTACATAGGAATCCAGCAACGCAACTATTATGCCATATGCTGCTCTCCTGGTACAGCTTTTTAAAAACTAACAATCATGGTTAAAAAAAAAAAAAAAAAAAAAACTAGTCTTTGGGCACAACAGTGAACACAACAATGGCTATGTCACTGGACTCCCATGTAGTCGACCACGGTTGGCATTCTGGACCTGGTGACTTAAAACTCATGCTGGGCACATGTGCGTGCGTGCCTGGGATCCCGAGAGGAGAATGGAGGAGAAGGGATTTCGGTGTGGCCATCCCCCTTGGGGGGTGATTTCTCACTTTCTGTCTCTCTGTCTCTCTCTCTGTCTGTCTGGCGAGCGCACGCACCCTATAGCAAAAACCTCTCAAAAAAACAAACAAACAAAAAAAACTAGTCTTTAATGAACAGATATCAACAGTAGACACTATTTAAACCATTTTATAGACATTACCTTATCTAATCATTATACCTGTGAGGCTAGATGTTATTTGCACTTTGAAGACCAAAGAAAACAAGAGATCTTAGAGATTAAATAGCTAGAATCACATAGGATAAATACCAGAGCTGGGTGATGGTCTCAGGATGGATCTACCTCATTGCTCATGTTCTTTTTTTCTTTTTTTTGTAAGAGATTTTTTTTTTTTTACCCTATAGGGCATATGTACTCTCCAAAAATACAGACAAAGAGACAGAAAGTGAGGGAGGGAAGGCCATGCACAATCCCCTCTCCATTCTTCCGTAGGTATTTTGGGCATGCACACACATGCACCAGCATGATGTTTTGTTTGTTTGGAGAGGTTTTTGCTATAGGGCGCATGCACTTGCCAGAAAGACAGAGAGAGACAGGGAGACAGGAAGCAAGAAATCACCCCCCAGGGGAGATGCTCATGCCATAATCCCTTGTCCTCTATTCACCTCTAGGGATCTTGGGCACGCACGCACACGGGCCCAGCGTGAGTTTAAGCTACCAGGTCTGGGACTTGAACCGTGGTTGACTACATGGGAGTCCAATGACAAAACCATTATGCCATCTGCTGGTCTCTGCTTATGTTCTTAATCCTACTGGACTTACTGCCAATGTTGTGAACCAAAAAGAACCAGCCTTTGTTTTAAATAGAAACGTGTTGGGCATCTGGTCACTTTCCAAGGTCCATGCCCAGGTCATGACGCTCTCTCTTCCCACATGGATAGCACTCTAAGGGTTTCCCCCTTACCAGGGTGTAAACGGCAAATGAATTGGTTCTGGCAAGTCACTTCAGGTGAAATGCTATTGACAGGTTTAATAGAATTACGTGAGCTTTTCAATTTATAACCTCATCTTCACCAATCTTAGCTCAAATTTCCATTTTAGAGAGACATGTATTCATTTTATCTGGGTACATTTTCATCTTACATGGGTATATTTTGATTTTACGATGGAAAATAAATATATTCATTTTGAATGAGGGTCTTTCCTTCTATTCAAATCCTATTAAAAAGGTAAAAAATCTAATTCCCTCCCCTAACAATAAAACTGACCCAGATCCAAGCAGTAATTAACAAAACACATGAGATATGGCAACTTCCTGCATGGTGATTAATGGGAAAATGGAATATTTAGCAGTACAACAGCAGCTATGAAAAGACTCTATTTTATATTCTCTAGGTTCTCTTTGAGCATCTATGCAAGCCCTATCTATCCTCAATTGTTCAGAGAAAAATCTACATTTGGTGTTCAGTGGTGAGGACTCAGGCAGAGCAGTGCTCAGATTGAAATGCAGAAAAGATTGATCTTCGAGCAGTGATTCAGGGGCAATGGAGAGAGAATATTTTCCTGGAATGGGGAAGGACTTCAAGATTTGAATACGGAATGAATTACATCAAACTAAGCATAAGATGAACAAACTTTTGGGACCAAGTTTTCTTTTCTTTTTTTTAATTCCTGCTAGTAGGTATGTGTACTTGTCAGAGAGAGATAGAGAGAGGGAGAGTATAAAGCACTCGTTTCTGGTCATGGTCTCACTACAATCTCTTCTCCTCAAAGTCTCCCTCCTTTTGCGATTTTGGGCATACACACACACACACACACACACACACACACACACACACACAGCTAACTTATTTCTAAAGCTGCTGGGTCCAGGATTTGAACCACACAGTAAACCATGTAGAATCCATCTGCCTTAACCACCAAGCCGCTGAGCTAGACCATATAGTCCTTTTTTCTTTTTTTTTTTTTTTTAAGGTTTTTGCCATATAGTGTGTGCACTTGCCAGTGAGGAGAGAGAGAGGGAGAGAGAAAGAGGGAGAGAAAGAAAGAGACAAAGTGAGAAATCACCTACAGTGGGATGGCACATCACAATATCTTCTCCTCTGTTGTCCTCTCAGGATTTCAGATACACATGCACACTCCGGGCATGATTTTCAAGCCACTCGGTCAGGGACTCATCCCACAGTCAGCCATGTGGGAATCCAGCCACCTTAACCACCACGCCACCTGCTGACTCCCAGAGCATGTATTCTAAATGCAAAGGAATGGTGCTTATCAGGCCAGTAAAAGGAATGGTTTCCTTCCATGACCCCTTAAGCCACCCTTTACAAAACCATGTGCTCTGCCTAACTAAAAATTTCTCCTGGCTGTGAAAGAGACATTCATGGGACCAGCAGTTAGCGTAATGGCTATGTCACTGGACTCCCATGTAGTTGACCACGATTCAAGTCCCGGACCCGGTGGCTTAAACTCACATCGGGTGTGTGTGCAAGTGTGCCCAAGATCCCGAGAGGAGAAAGGAGAAGAAGGGATTGCAACATGGCCATCCCCCCTGGGGGATGATTTCTCACTGTCTCTCTGTCTCTCTCTGTCTTAATGGTGAAGACATGCGCACTATAGCATAAAACTCTCCAAAAATTAAAAGTGAGATACATTCATATATTCATTCATTCAACACATTATTGGTCACCACACTAGGCATTAGAGAATAAGGAATAAGTTATAGTCCTTATCGTGTAGGAAATTGTATAATCATGAAGAATAGACATATATCAAATTATCATAAAATTAGAATAAAAGTCTGCTTTAGAAAGATTTATACTTCTATTCTACCATATACAAGAACATGTTAACTGTCCAGAAGCAACTGAAAGAAATATCTGTAAAGCTAAAAGCCTGTATTGCAGTTGGGCAAACTGCTGTACATTTCTATCTCTCTCTCTCTCTCTCGCTCTCGTTCGCTCTCGTTTGTACGCCAAAGGGCACATGACATGTGAGAGACACAGAGAAGGAGAAAGTACTCTTCGGTGGGTCATGGTCACACCCCAATCCTTCGTCCTCCACGTCTCCATCTCATCAGATCCTGTGCCTAGTGTGTTCCCACCTGGGGATATTATTAGACCCCGGTTGGCCATTGAGATTGAGCTGCGTCTGCATAGTATTTCAGCACTATGCTACAGTGCCTACCCGGACATTGCTCGACTCTTGGTTATAAGCAGAGACAGTTTATTAAAGGTATAGGGGTGTTGTGGCTACAACGACGCACTAACGTACTGTAGGACGTCAAGCTGAATCAGAACCACAAGACAGCGATGAAGTCATCATGCTTAGTGCTGCTGAATTAGCACAAGTGAGTCCCCTTCCCTCTAGGATAATCATGCAGAAAAAACATTTAGTTCCCTTTAAGTACCTATATGACCGCAATGTTTATTGTAGGTCATAGAATCAGAAACATTACAACTTCACATTTGATGACTAGTAGATTATTGCTAAGCAACGTATAAATTTAAGGATTATCAGGTCAGCTGGTTTTTGCAAAGAAAAATTGAAGTCAAAGTTCTGAGCTCAAATAACACATGGATCGTTCAGCTTGGCTTTTTTGTTGTGGTGATAGGCTTAATCTCAGCTACTCTCTTTAAACTGTGAGACATGCAAGAATAGAGAATAGTGGCCTGCACAACATAAATTCATCTTCATAATTATTAAAACTATAGATGATGGGCCAGTAGGTGGCATGATGGTTAAGATGTTGGACTCCGACATGGTCAACTACAGTACAAGTCCCAGACCTGGTGGCTTGCTTTTTCACTTTCTCTCTCTGTCTCTCTGGTGAGTGCATGTGCCCTAAACAAACTAATAATGATAATGATAATAATAAATTAAAATTAAAATAAGTAATTCTTTAAAAAAAATGCAACTGATAAAATATATTCTTTTTTATATAAGACATAGAATATTCTTTCCTAACATTTTTTTTTCTTTTATCCTAGAAAATCCAATGTCTAAGCAGTGTATAAACTCAAGGGTTATTAGTTTAGCTAGTTTTTGAAAAGAAAAAGTGAAGTCAAAATTCAGAGCTCAAATACCACATTGGTCGGGTCAATTTAACTTCTTTTTTTTTTTTTTTCATGGCAATAGGCTTAACCTCAGGCACTCTCTTGCAAATGTGAGATGACATACAAGAATAGTGGCCTGCACAACATAAACTGATCTTCATAACTATTAAAACTATAGGCGAAGGAGCTAGTAGGTGGTATGGCGGTTAAGGTGCTGGGCTCCGATTGGTCAACCACAGCTCAAGTCCTGGACCTGGTGGCTTGGTTTTTCACTTTTCCTGTCTTTCTCTGTCTTTGCTGAGTGTGTGTATGTGCCCTGTAGCACATTAATAATAATAAGAAGAAGAATGACAAATAAAAATAAGTAATACTTTTTAATAATTATTTAATTCCATTTTTTATTATTATCTTTTAATTTGACCAGAGAGAGAGAGAGAAAGGGAAAGCAAGAAAGCAATCTGCCAGATTCAGGACTAGAACCTCGGTTGGCCATGTGGGAATGCAACATCCTTATACATCACGCCAACTGCTGGGCCCAATGGTAATTCTGTTCAAAAAAAAAATCTATAGGTGATAAAATATAATCTCTTATCCTAAGACATAGCACATTGTTAAACATTATTTTTCTTTTGCTCTAGAAAATCCAATGTCCCACTTTTATGGGGGATGAAAACCAAACTGCAGAGATCCAGTTCCATTTTTACCCATTTTCACCCATCCTGGAGGTACAGATATTTATATTTGTGATTTTCCTGCTACTGTACATTGGCAGTCTCGTTGGTAATGCCACCATCTTTCTCACTGTCTGGGCTGAGCATTCACTCCACACCCCCATGTACTTCTTTCTGGCCAATCTGGCATTTCTGGAGATCTTTTACTCTTCTACTGTTGCTCCCCTGGCTTTGGTCAACCTCCTGACCATGGGGAGAATACCCATCTCTTTCACTGGGTGTGGCACACAGATGTTCTTCTTTATCTTTCTGGGCAGTGCTGACTGTATCCTCTTGGGGATCATGGCTTATGATCGGTTTGTAGCAATCCGGGATCCCTTGCGTTACACCCTCATCATGAGATGGCAGCTGTGTGCCCAGCTGTCTGCGGGAGCCCTGGTCCTAGGTTTTATTCAAGCCTTACAACTGACAGTTCTCATTTTCCATCTGCCATTTTGTGGCCACAGTATAATCACTCACTTCTACTGTGATGTGCTCCCAATCTTGCGGTTGGCTTGTGGAGATACTCAAACACCCGAGGCTATGCTTTTCATCATCAGTGTCATCAGCCTTACCATCCCCTTTTCCCTGATCTCCATCTCCTACATCTTCATTGTGGCTGCCATTTTGAAGATCCGCTCAGCAGAGGGACGGCACAAAGCCTTCTCCACCTGCTCTTCTCATGTGACGGTGGTTCTCCTCCAATATGGCTGCTGTAGCCTTATCTACTTACGCCCCAGCTCCAGCTACAACCCGGAAATGGGCCGCGTGGTGTCTGTGGTCTACACCTTTGTCACCCCTTTCTTGAATCCCTTGATCTACAGCATGAGAAACAAGGAGCTGAAAGATGCACTAAATAAGGTAGTGAAAAGACATTTACTGCATTAAGTATGTGGTGCATTCTGGGCTCATGTAGGTGGCAGGAAATAATTTTTTTTAGAAAATGATAAACCCAGGGATTAGATGACCTAATCTCTGAGGGACTGGATTAAACTTCCTTATGCCTTAGTTCCTATTTCTATTTCAAGTACATGAACACCCATGAAAGTAGGATTGTCATTTGAAATACAAAATAGTAAAATTTGTGGGTTTTTTTTTTTTTTTTGAGAGAGATGTTATAGGGCACTTGTGCTAACTGGAGAGACACAGACAATGTGAGAAATCACTTCTCTTTCCAGGTGTTATGGCTATGCTACAACCTCTTCTCCATTGTCCTCTAGGGACTTGGGGCATGCACTCACACATGCCTGGTTTGAGTTTGAAACCACCAGGTCCAGGACGTGAACAGCAGTTGGCCATGTGGAAGTGCAGTGCCTTAATCCCTACGCATCTGTTTGGTCTGAAATAGTAAACTTTTTTTAGAGAGAGATTTTTGCTATAGGGCATGTGCAATTGCCAGAGAAGACAGAAAGCGAAAAATCACCCTGGGGGGTGGTGGGAGGAGGGGATGGCCATGCCGCAATCCCTTCTCCATTCTCTCTGTATTTTGGGCATGCGCACACATGTGCCCAGATTGAGTTTTAAACCTCCAGGTGCAGGACTACGGTTAGCTATGTGGGAGTTCAGCGATGTAACCCTTATGCCATCTGCTGCTCCCTGATAGTAAACTCTTAATGAGCAAAAATTTGTTTTGTTCACTGATGGATTTTCTTTCTTTTCTTTTCTTTTGTTTTTTTTTTTTGGAGAGGTTTTTGCTATAGGGTGCATGCTCTCGCCAGACAGACAGAGAGAGATAGAGAGACAGAAAATGAGAAATCACCCCCAGGGGGGATGGCCACGCTGCAATCCCTTCTCCTCCAGTCTCCTCTCTGGATCTTGGGCATGCACACACACACACCTGGCCTGAGTTTTAAGCCACTGGGTCCGGGATGCAAACCACAGTAGACTACGTGGGAGTCCAGCGACATAGCCATTATGCTAACTGCTGGTCCCCACTGATGGATTTTCAATGTCTAAAACAGTACCTAGCTAAAATAAACACTTATTAAATTTATAAGTTCATTCAGGTGATGACAAAGAACTTTCTGATCTCTTTATTAAAGATTTCCAGACAAGACTCTTAGAGCTTTGCATATACAGAGACATTCAACAAATATCAAAGATGTCTTCTCTATGATCACTAATAATTCAAGTGTCTCACTCAGAAACTATTATTTTCTCCTTTGTATTAACTGGGTCTGTAGAACTGTTTATAATGTCATAAATGAATATAAACACGTTTTTAAATGTAATACATAAATATCTGGTATATACTGTCATTTCCTTTTTTTTCCTTTGTCTTTCTTGTCTTTCTTCCCTTTTTTTTTAAGTTTTTTTTTTTTTTTTTTTTTTTTTGTCAAGGGCGTGTGTGCCAGAGAAGGACAGAGAGAGGGAAAGTAAGAAATTGCCCCCCCTCCCCCATGGAGGATGCTCATGCCTTTCTCCATTCTCCTCTCGAGATTTGGGGCACAGGCACAGATGCCCAGCGTGATTTTCAAGCCATGTGGGAGCTCAGCACCTTAACCACCACACCACCTGCTGGTCCTGTACCGTCCTTTCTAAAAGTATAATTGGTGATGCTTCAAAGTTAGAAAAGTACATTTGCTC
>NW_006159688.1:897285-913041 GCF_000334495.1 Tupaia belangeri chinensis | reverse complement strand
AGATAGGCAGGGGTGGTCGGATATGGTGGATCAGCCCATTCTGCACATGCCCAACATTTTTTGATTTTTGTTTTGTGTTCTTGTGTAACAGTTTTTGGTTCAGCATGCCCTTCCAAGAACTTTCTTCTCCATACTTAGCTATGTATCTTGTTAGGATTCTACTCTTAAATTAATAACATGTTTGGGGACCAGCAGATGATATAATGGCTATGTCGCTGGACTCCCACGTTGTCGACCGTGGTTCGAGTCTCGGACCCGGTGGCTTAAATTCGTACTGGGTGTGTGTGCATGTGTGCATGCTCAAGATCCCAAGGAGAATGGAGGAGAAGGGATTGCAACATGGTCATCACCCTTGAGGGGATGATTTTCGCTTTCTGTCTCTCTGGCAAGGGCAGGCACCCTATAGCCAAAAAGAAAGAGAGAGAGAGAGAGAGAGAAAAGAAATACAATGTGTTGAATTTTTCACGTTCTGCTTTATTCTCTAACTTGTAACATGAACATCTGCCTGCTGAAGCAGCCTTCTAAAATATGATTTTGAGGGGCAATGGTGCAGAAGTAAAAGACTGCAAGACTGACTCACATTGGGTGTTTCTATGTTTGAATCCAGAGACCTCCCTGAGTATACCAGGTAGTTGCGCGCTTACAAACTGAGACTGGTTGAAGCTGGGGTGGACTGCAGCATTAGTGCCCTGTTGGAATCCTGTCTATGTCTCTCTCATTCATGGAAGTGAGGGCAGAACTCTGACTACTTTGTCCTATTCAAAAATTCTTGCCAAAAGACCTGGGGGGGTGGGGAGAGTCACACCTACAAATATTAACAAACCCCTTAAGCAGTGATTACAGGACACTCCTTACATCCTGTCCCTGACTTACTGTTTTTAAGATGAATAATAAAGCCTTCTTATCTCTGTCATTCATTTGCTAATTTTCTTTTGGAAAAAGACTCCTGTGTTTCTTTTAAACCAATACTAACCTAAGAATTTCTAAACCCACCTATAACCTACAAGTCTCTGTTTCCAGATGACCCACCTTTTTGAGCCAGACCAATGAAAGACTCCTTACGCTGATTTATAATTTTGTGTCTCTTACTCTCAGAACTAAGAACCACTGCATCTGAGCCTCTCCGGAAACACTTCTTTCTCTAGGCCTGATCACTTGACTGTGCTTAGAATAAACCATATTAATTATTATTTCAGTAGAGCTTGATTATTTCTGTCGACAAAAGAAATAAACTTTAAAAAACACATCAGCAAACGTATATAAGATTTTCAAAAATAAAATAAAACATGATTTTGTTACAATATACCCATTTCTCTTTATAGGCATTTAAATGGCTACCAACTTTTCACTATTATAAAGTCAAAAAAAAATCTCTGTGGTAAATGTATTTATATGTAACTTACTCTATGCAATTCTGATTGCTTTCTTAGAGTTGAAAAAAATTTTTTTTCATTAAGTTTTGACATAGTTTACATGCATTCACCAGAGAGAGACAGAGAAAGGAAAAGTGAGAAATCACCCCCTAGGGAGAATGGCCATGCAACAATCCTTTCTCCTCCACTTTGCTTTTGGGATTTGGGACACACACAAACTTGGCATGATTTTCAAGCCACCATGTCTGGACTCAATTGGCAATTACCCTTGTGGGAGTCCAACACCTGAAACACCACACCTGCTGGCCTCAGGATTAAAATATTTAAAATTCCTAGATAGACACTGCTAATTTGCATTCTAAAAACACTACTAATTCCTATTTCCACAAACTATTTACAGAAGCTGTCACCTTGTAATAGCATGATCAATATCTGTGCTGACTTCCTGTTATTTCTTCTTTCTTTCCTTTCTCTTTTCATTTTGTCCCTTCCTTTAGCTTTCTTCCCTTCCTTCCTTCCTCTGCATCCCTTTTCTCTTCCCTTTATTTCTACTACTTGTCAATTTTATGGTTTTCCAATGGCAACTATTTCTCTTATTTGCATTCATTTATTAAGTTGACCTTTTCACATATTTCATAGCCACTGTAATTTTTTATAGATTTTTCTAAAGTGCTTAAGGAATTTTAAGATTTATGCTAAGTTTTTGTATTTTATTCCAACATTTGTGAAAAATATTTTGAAATTTTGTTAATATTATATGTTATAAAGTTTCAGTATTCAAATTTTTGTTTTGTGATATTTCTATTTTTATAATAAATAAATTTTGAAATTTTGTCCTGAAATCATACAAATATTTACCTATATTTTTGATGCTTTATGATTAACATTTTTGGGGGGAGAGGTTTTTGCTATCAGGCGTGTGCGCTCACCAGAAAGACAGAGACAGAGAGACAGAAAGTGAGAAATCACCCCCCAGGGGTGACCACACTGCAATCCCTTCTCCATTCTTCTCTCAGGATCTTGATCATGCACGCAAACACACCTGGTGTGAGTTTTTAAGCCAGCAGGTCCAGGACTCGAACCGCAGTCCACTACATGGAAGTCCAGCGACATAGACATTACGCCAACTGCTGCTCCCATGATTTAAATTTTTACATGAAACTAATTTATTTTTCTGGAAATTATTCTACTGAGTGCTTTGCTTTAAGGCTTCAGCTTTTCTCCCAAAACAGGTAGCCAATTGCTTTAGTATAATTTTTAAATTATGTTTCCTTTGTCCAATGAATTGAGGTATCGTTTTCATCATATACATTTACATTAAAGTCTGTTTCTTGGCTGCTTATCCAGTACCATAAATCAGTCTACATATTCCTACATCAATACCATAGCACTTGCATTACCAATATTTTATATCATTTATATAACAGTTGGATCAATTTATCTATACAGAAAATTACCACAATTAAAAGGTCTGTTATGGGGGAAGGAGCCCAAATGCTGTCATGGGTAAGGCACTGCATTCTCACTTGGCTGATAATGGTTCAAGTTCTGACCTGGTGACTTGGAAATCATGCCAGGTGCCTGTCCATATGTGCCCAAAATCTTCATAGGATCATAGATGAGAAGAGACTGCAGCATGGGCCTCCCCCCTTGTAAGTGGGGTGATTTCTTACTTTTCCTCTCTCTGTCTCTCTTCAGGGAGTTCACATACACTATGGCAAAAGAAAAAGAAAGTCTGCTGCTTGCCTTCAATAGACTATGGTGAATTTAAAATACATTCACAATGGGACCAGCAGTTAGCATAATGGCTATATTGCTGTACTCCCATGTAGCCGACTGCGGTTCAAGTCCCGGACCTGGTGGCTTGCGTGTGTGCATGCATGCTCAGGATCCCGAGAGGAGAATGGAGAAGGGATTGTGGCGTGGCCATCCCCCCTGGGGGTGATTTCTCGCTTTCTGTCTCTCTGTCTCTCTCTTTCTGGCAAGCACATGCATCCTATAGCAAAAACCTCTCAAAAAAAAAAAAAATCCACAAATTCTCTGATACACTTCCCTTTACTAAGCAGAATCTAATTCTTCTCCTTTTGAGTGTATGTTGTACTTCTCAGTATATTTCTACCAAATAGAATGTGGCAGAGGTGAGGATGTGTAACTTTCTGAGGCTGGTCATAAAAAATATTATGGTATCAGCCTTTCCCTCAGATTATTCACTCTGGGAGAAACTACCATGTCCTGAGTCCAATCAGGAAGCCCTATGGAGATTTCCATGTGGTGAGGATCCAAGCCTTCCTATGAACAGCCAGAGAGGATATGATGCCTTTTGCAAAGAGCCATGTAAGTGAGCCATCTTGGGCACAGATCTTCAGACCCTAGCCTAGCCTTCACATAACTGGAACACCAACCAACATTCTCATTACAACCTTCTGAAGGACACTGAGCTTAAATTATCCAGCTAAGTTGCTACCAGGTCCATATCCTACAAAGTTTTGTGAGGTAATAAATGATTTTTGTTTTAAGTTGGTAAGTTTTAGGGAAATTTTATATGCAACAATAGATAAAAACACACTATGTTAGCAAACCTAGGACCCAGTGTCTTGGGAGTGATAGTAATAAACACAGCAACCACTAAGAAGCTGAATTTTCAGAGGATTTTATATGCACATGGCTTGCACTCCAAAATGGAAATCAGAGCACATCCTCAACAAAGATTTTAATTTATTTTTTTTACCAAATTGCTTTTTTGGTTTTGCTTTTTTAGTTTGCTATAGGGTACATGCACTTTCTGGAGAAAGGCAGAGAGAGGGAAAGTGAGAAATTGCCCTTCTAAGGTGGATGGCCACACCATAATCCCTTCTTCTTCCCTTCTTGCCTTGGGATTCTGAGTATGAACACACATGTGCCTGGAGTGATTTTGAAGCACCAGGGCCCTGGACTCAAAACGTAAAGTTAGAAGATTTACTGCTGAGTGAAGCAAGTCAGGCTATGAAAGAGAAACATTCATTGTATGTCTCCACTTCACATATACTGACTACTGGCATTCTATGGCAGAAACCAAAAGACTAGAAGATGTAGAAGCACCGAAATGGTTAGAGATACTGAAGACAGTGTGGGAAGAGGGCAGGAGAAGGGGGAGAGTATGCGGAAGGAAATTAAAGAGAAAAATAGAGGCAAGACATTTATGGGACACAGAAATAGATTATCTGTTGATGCTAAATGTATGGTATCCTGAACTGGACTGGTGTGAAGTCTATTCATGTTGCATAAATTCACTTTACAAGCTAAATGATGGATACTGATTGGATGTATAAAATAAATTAAAACAAAAACATGAATTCTGTCATATGGAATCCAGTTGCTTTAACCTCCATGCTACCTGCTGGCCCAAGATTTTATTTTTAAAAGCTTTACTTTAGGGTGCATGCAGAGAAAGTGAGAGAAACTGAGAAAACACACTGCAATCCCTTCTTTATTCTCTTCTCAGGATTCTTTAAGAATTATGTTATTTTATTTATCCATTCATTTATTTTAATTTGACCAAAGAGAGACAGAGAAAGAGAGAGAGAAAGGGAAAGTGAGAAAGCGAGGCACTGGGCCTAGTACTTGAACCATGGCTGACCATGGGAGTGTGTCCAGTGTCTTCACCACACCACCTGCTAGTCTCCCTCTTCTCAGGATTCCGAGTGCACACACGTGCACATAGTTTTCTTTTTTTGAGAGATTTTTGCTATAGGGCACGTGTGCTCACTGGAGATTCAGACAGAAAGTGGGAAATCACTCCCTGGGGAGATGGCCATACCACAATCCCTTCTCCATTCTCTTCTCGGGATCTTGGGCATGCACGCACACATGCCCGGTGTGAGCTGTAAGCTGCTGGGTCCAGGACTCAAACTGTGTTCGACTACATGGGAGTTGAATGACCTAACCAGTATACCAACTGCTGGTCCCCCCACATGCATATTTTTCAAATCACTAGGTCCAGGACTTGAACCACACAGTTGGTCATGTGGAATCCAGCTGCCTTAACCACCATGCCACTGGGTTGGCCCCTCAAAGATTCCTTTTTTTTTTAAGTCTGAAAATAGCCACTCTGTTTATTTACTGACAAGAGTACAAAAAATAATCATGGTGGATACTAGTTCATCCTTCTAATAAGTCTGTTGATCTGATCTTCCCTATTGCCAGCATCTCTACCTTCTACAAAATGGGTGATCTTTTTCTTCATTCCACCTCGTGAAGAAGATAATTTGAAGGGCCACAGGAAGTTTTGAAGTGTTTTCCAACAGTATAGATTTCAATGAATCAGATCCTCCATGCAGATGATGCCAAATTTACCAAGAGATACAGCAATCAAAGAGTTATGTCAAAGCAATTAGCTTATTGGTTTTACCATGACCACACTTGTAGATCAGTTCATTTACTGACTTCAGGTTCAGGTAACCCCATGCAATATATAGTTCCACAATTCTCAGTATGTTAATTGAGGCCTTATTGAGCTTAACAAAGGTGCCATTGAGGATCTGGTGAAGACGAAAAAGCTGCAAGGCCTTTTGAAACTTTGGGCTCATTCCATTGATAACTCTGATCCTGACAACAAACATCAATTTGGGTCCTGCAGGTACGTAGAAGTTGCCAGTTTTTCTTGTCATCCTGTCCATGCAAATCTCAGTTCTGTACATCTGTCTATATTCCTTATGATAGTGCTTAGCTTTTTCATAGGTAAGCTTCCTCCTTGCCTTTCGAAGAATCTTTTTTTTTTTTTGAGAGTTTTTTTTTTTCACTATAGGGCGTGTGCGCTCACCAGACAGACAGAAAGAGACACAGAGACAGAAAGCGAGAAATCACCCCCCAGGGGGGATGGTCACGCCGCAATCCCTTCTCCTCTCGGGCTCTTGGGCACACATGCACATGCGCCCGGCGCGAGTTTTAAGCCACCGGGTCCGGGACGCGAACCACTGTCGACTACATGGGAGTCCAGCAACATAGCTATTACGCTAACTGCTGGTTCCCCTCGAAGAATCTTTTGAACAAACTCCTTTCTCAGGCGCTTGATCTTCTGCTCCCCAAAATTCCTTCACTTTTTCTTAAGAGTTACTGGTACAGCAGGAACCTTTAGAGAGCTTTTCCTTGGTGGCTTCCCCACAGCAGGAACCTTCTTTTTCTTCTCTTGAACATCCTCCATGGTTCCAGCCAGACCCCCTCAAATATTTTATAAGTTCCCAAATTACAGAGTTCCTAAGTCTCCAATTCTGTCCCATCCTCACACATTAGTATTACAAATACAGGTATTGGTGCTGGTGGCTATGGAAACTGAGAGTACATATGTTACCTTATGAGATTTGACTTTTGTTTCAAGAGGTTCCTAGCCTCTCTTATCTGAAAAGCCATGTGTCCTGTCCTTGGCCCCAGTGCAAGATTGCACTTTCCAAAAATGGCTGTAATGACATAACCATTCCTCACATTGTGATGTTGATTCATCCAGAGATGGGTGTGTGTGTCCATCTACTTTCCCTTTGAATATGAGTGGCCTAAAACCACAGCAGAAGTGATGCTATGTGCCTTTGGGGCTAAGTCATAACAGTATACCTTCCAATAGCCCTTCATGGACAGTTGCTCCTGGAATCCAATCATCACTCTGTGAAGAAACTAAGAAGCCATATGGAAAGCCCACATATGAGTGCTCTGGCCAATAACCCTTCGGAGATCCCAGCTGACAGCTAGCATCAACTGCCAGGTAGGAAGTGAAACCTCAGTGCCTCTAACTAACTCCCACCTGTGGTTCTCTCATAACCTTCAAGTAGCACCTGTAGAGGGCACCTGGAGCACAGATGAGCTGTTCCCGTTGTGTCCTGGCCAAATCACAGACTTGTTAGTGAAATAAGTCATTATTATTTCAACACCTAAATCCAGAAGGGTTTGTTACTTGCATTGCCTAACTATAACATCCCCTGAAGTTAAACATCAAAGTCCTGACAGTCTAGTGGTTTATATTATAGGTGTCTTAACTCAATTACCAGGGAAGAAATAAAAGAAAAACATGACGCATGTATCTCCCCAGTTGAAATTTTCATATCTTAAATGTCACCTAACAGGGGAGGAGGGAAGCCAGAGTGCCAGAGTTTTTAACCATCTTTGTAGTTTACACCAGACTTTTCTATCACTGTTAATAGGATGCCTCAAGACTTTCAATGATGTTCATGGAATTTTGACAAGTGTTCAGATTTAGTTGAACAAGCATCTCTTCCTTTTAAAAGGTTTATATAGCCAAGTCTCTCCAGTACAACAGTCTCAGGGACCAAGTCTGAATCTAGATCTCCTTGCTTTCCTGAATTGACCCAAGAGAAAGCCAGAAACTGAAATCTGAACTATCCTACTTCACTTAGGGGTAAGGGAATAAGGGAGTCTCACTAATGCTGTAAATCCATGTCCAATAAGCCTTAGGCTGAGGAATCAGACAAGAGAGGGAGTAAGGGCTATTTAAGCTTTCATAAGATTTTCTCCTCTATCTTGACCCTTCATGTCCTGACCCCCACACCCCATTTCTTTTTTAAATTTCTTAATTTAATTTTACTTGTTATTATTATTTATTATTTTTTAATTTGACCAAAGAGACAGAGAAGGTCAGAGAAAGGGAAAGTGAGAAAGCAAGCAAGAAAGAAAGCAGGTCCAGGACTCAAACCATGGTCAGCCATGTGGAAGTCCAGCACCTCAAACACCATGTCACCTGCTATTCCTCCACCCTATTTCTTTAGCAGCAGCTACTGCCAGTAGAATAGACAAGGATATAATTTGAATAGGATGCTGTCACCTCAACTCTATTCTGGTGACTCTGTAGGAAACACAGGAATCTGGTAAGATACTAAAGGTTACTTGAAGAAAACCTTTATACCTACCTGGGCTTACTAGGTAGGTATTGTATAGGACAGTGGTCCCCAACCTTCCTGAAACCAGGGACTAACCTCACAGAAATGGGTGTGGGGGGAACCAGCAGTTAGCGTAATGGCTATGTCTCTGGATTCCCACGTAGTCGACCGCGGTTCGCGTCCCAGACCCGGTGGCTTAAAACTCACGCCGGGTGCGTGTGCGTGTGTGCCCAGGATCCCAAGAGGAGAATGGAGGAGAAAAGACTGCGGCGTGACCATCCCCCCTGGGGGGTGATTTCTTGCTTTCTGTCTCTATGTCTCTCTCTGTCTGTCTGGCGAGCGCACACGCCCTATAGCGAAAAACCTCTCAAAAAAAGAAAAAGAAAAAAAGAAATGCATGTGGGCATGCTAGTCTTGGGATAGCCCAAGCATACCACATTGACCATGCACCCCATTTCTACTATTACACATTGCAATAAACAATGAGACAATCACACAACAGAGTTTGCGGGCCCATGAAAATCTAATACCACTCCTGCCTCTGGCAGGAGGCAGAGCCCAGGCAGCAAGGCAAGTAATGGGGAGTGGTTGCAAACACAGGTAAAGCCTTGCTGGCTAGCCTGCCATCTGCTGCCCACTGCATGGGCAGTGGGTAGGTGGCAGCGGCAACAGGTCATGGACTGACACCATTCGGTGGCCCAGAGGTTGGAGACCCCTGGTGTAGGAAGTGATATTTCCTATGAGAAGTCATTTTTTTTTTTGACATTTCTGCTTTACATATTGGCTTATGATTAAGAGAATAACTCAAAAATGTTTGAATAACCACTACTAAATGCCAAAGTAGATGTTGTGGTTAGAATAAAACATTGAAGAAATATAGTTTCTGCCCTTAATCACATATTCTCATTGGGAAGGACCCATGGAGAAGGAAATCATCATCCTTTTCCTGGGATGAGAACAGTTTCCTATGGACCCCCCCAACTTTGCCATGGAATGATCAGAGAGTCAAAGAAAATAAGGGAAGCAAAGGCAATGAAAGCTCCCCCTTCTTTGGCCAGTTCCGTAATAGAACAATGTGCAACACAACTGGCTGTTTTCATTTTCCAGTGCTATTATCTTCTACAGCAAACCACAGTAATCATTACCTCTAAAGGACAGTCAATCACATACTAATACAGGCGGGATCTAACTACAATTCACTCTTACTGTCAAGGCCTATGTTGCTTCTTCTGTGTATCCATGGCAGAATCCGCAAAGGTCTGCCTATTTTTCTCAATTATATTGTTGCTTTTCCTCTTAATAATCTTCCTAGCTCATCTAGTGACATCTACTTTTCATCTTTAAGTACATAAAACAAATGCTTAAACGTTAAAATGTTTTATTATACTACCAAAAATCATTTTCTATACTAATGATTCATAGGTATCAACATACGGTAAACTGAAAGTGACTTCCAAGAGGTATCCATGTCCTAATCCCAGAATGTGTCAATATGTTACTTTACATGGTAAAAGAGATTTTGCAGACAAACAAATTAAGGGTCTCGTGATGGGGAAGGCATTATGGATTACCCAAGTGAACCCAATGTTATCATGGAGTTTTTATAGAGGGAGAGAAAATGGTGATTACAGGGGCCAGCAGGGGGTGTGGTGGTTAAGGTGTTGGACTCCCAAATGGCCGAGCATGATTTCAATCCCACACCTTCACTTTCCTCTCTCTCTCTCTTTCTCTGTCTCCCTCCCCTTCCACTCTCTGGTGAGAGCATGACTCTTGTAGAAAACTAAAAAATAATAATAATGATAAATAAAATTAACTAAATATTTCTTAAGAAAGAATGAAAGAAAGAAAATAGTGACAACAGAAGCAGAGAAAAGAGTTTGGAAGAATTATCCTGCTGGATCTGAAGATGGAGAAGGGGTCCACAAACCAAGGAACATAAACAGCTTCTAGAAGTACAAAAAGTGGGTCCTTCAATAGCTCAGTCGGTAGAGTAGAGGACTGTAGAAGTGGAAACAAAAGGTAAAACAAACAAAAGAACCTCACCAAAAACATACGCTTCTCAAGAACCTCCAGATAGAGCATAGTACCACAGCCTGTTTGTGACATTTTCAGCCACTATTTGTAAAGGCAGCAATAAAACCTAATATACCACAGTTTGGCACTTAAATCTTGCAGGGCAATAAAAATGTCCTCTTTAAGATTACCTTTGCAGGGGCCAGGAGATGACTTGGTGGTTAAGGTGCTAGATTCCCACATGGCCAACCATGGTTTGGCCATACCTGGTGGCTTGAAAACCACACATTGGTGCCTGTGAGCACATGCCCCAAATCCAAGGAGAATGGAGGAGAAGGGATTGTAGTGTGGCCATTCCCCCAGGGGGTGATTTCTCACTTTCTCTCTCTCTGGTCCTCTCTGGCAGCACATGTGCACCAAAGCAAAAACCTAAGAGAAAAAAATATATTACCTTTCCTGGGCCAGCTTCATGGCCTGGTGGTTAAGGCAGTCTGATTCCACAAGCCTGACCCCATGACTTGAAATACACAGAGTATGTGTGTGTACACGCCACAAATCCCAAAAAGATGGAGAAATGGAGAAGAGATTGCAATGTGACGTTCCCCATGGGGGGATGGGAGGGTGCTTCTTCTTTCTATCTCTCTCTGGCAAGTGCACACACCCTCTGACAAAACTGGAAAAAAAAAGAAAAGAAAAGAAAAAGATTATCTCTCTTACCAAAATGAGATCATCACCTCTGAACAAAAATAATTGCAATTTATTAATCTTCCATAAATCAACATCTAATTTTACTGAGTCTGGGACCTCATTAATAGTAAATACTAAGTCAGACAAAATTTCCCTCTGAAATTTCAAGGACCTTTAGGCATGCTTATAGAAATATAATATTGAAAGGATACATGGTGATCCTTTTTCATTTCCAAGTTTTGTATAATTTTTTTTTTCTTTTTTTGGAGAGGTTTTTGCTATAGGGCACGTGCACTCACCAGACAGACAGAAAGAGACAAGGAGACAGAAAGTGAGAAATCACCCCCTAGGGGGGATGGCCACGCCACAATCCCTTCTCCTCCATTCTCCTTTTGGGATCTTGGGCACGCGCACACACACGCGCCCGGCGTGAGTTTAAGCCACTGGGTCTGGGACTTGAACTGCGGTCGACTACATGGGAGTCCAGCGACATAGCCATTACGATAACTGCTGGTTCCCAGATATATTAATCACCAGGCCATGAAGCTGGCTCTCCTCTCAATGGGAAAACTGTCAAAGAATTTACAGCCATATTTAATCTACCACTTTTGCCTTGTAAATATTTGTTTTTATTATATGAGGAATTCTTTTCTAACATCTATTGAACCAAAGGGTCTCATGACTGGGAGATTTGTCATTACTTTTTTTAACTACATGAGAAATAACCCTATGTGCAACTCACGATGTTTTCTCCTTTTCTATAAATCTTCAAGCACTCCTGGACAACATGGATTCTCAACAGGCAGTCCCAGGACTACTAGCTCCAGCATTACCCAGGAACATTCTTTCCCAATATTATTTTTTAAAACTTGCTTTAGGGTGCTCACCAGAGAGACAGAGACAGAGAGAGAGAAAGTGAAAAAGCAAGTCACCAGGTCCAGGACTCCAACCACAGTTGGCTATGTGGGAGTCCAGCGCCTTCACCACTACACCTGCTGGCCCCCACCCAGGAACTTTTAATAAATACAAAAACCTTGTGGCTAGAGCCACTACTCTGTGTTTTAATAAGGCTTCTTGGCAATTCTGATGCATGCTAAAGTTTAAAGATTACAGCTTTAGAAAATATCATCTGTAACTAGTTTCAACACAAAGTAAACTTTATGTGTTTTCTACAATTAAAAAAAAAAAAAGTGGAGATGGCTGGTAGATCCCACATGGCCAACCACACAGCTCAAGTCCTGGGCCCAATGGCTAAAGAAACACAAGGGGGACATGTGTGTCCAATATCCTGAAAAGAGGGAGAAATGGAAGAGAAGGGATGATAGGGTGACCATTTCCTATGGGGAGGGCGTTTTTTTTTCCCCTTCTGTCTGTCTCTCTCTGGCAAGTGCATGTACCCTCTAACAAAAAGCAAAACAAAAACAATAGTCTGTAAATACCACAATGGATTATTTATAGTTTCTAGAAAAAGCACAGACAATGCCAAAGAAAGTTGGTGTGGTGCCTTTCTCTAACCAATGCCCTTTCTCAACTGTCGAAAGCCTCTTCCACCTAAGCTGGCATGCAGGAGACATTTCTCTGCTACACAATCAGGGACCCTCTCCCGAAGTGTTATACTTTATCTGAAAAAAAAAAAATCACTAGTAAAAAAGAACTTGTACTCTCTTCATCTTACTCATGGAGTCTATTATGTAGGTCAAAAAATACATTACTCTATTAAAAACTCAGTCTCCTTCATAGGCAGGTGTTACATGAAGAGAAAATGAGAAATCGTATTGATCCTGTTTTGTGTCTTTATTTCTGCCAGGCATTTTCTTTTTTTATACTTTACTAGTTCTATTGCTCATTTATATTCAGCCTTTCTTATTTTTTTAAAGAATTATTTTATTTAACTTTATTGATTCATTTTAATTTGACCAGAGAAGGACAGAGAGAGAGAGAGAGAGAGAGAGAGAAAAGGAAAGCAAGAAAACAAGGTGCCAGTCCCAGGACTCAATCACAGTCAGCCATGTGGGAGTCTTTAACTACCAAACCACCTGCTGGCCCCTCTTATTTTTTAATATAAACTTATTTTTAATATAAATGGCATTAGCTGTATTCTAAAAGATTTTTTTAAAGAATTATTTTATCTTACTTTAATTCATTTATTTTAATTTAACCAGAACGAGAAAGAGAGAGAGGGAAAAAGCAAGTTGCCAGGTCAGGGACTCAAACCATGGTCGACCACATGGGAGTCCAGCACCCTTAACTACCATGCCAGCGGCCAGCTCTTGTATACTGCCAGTCCACATATCCTTTTTTTTAAAGTGTTTTTTCCCTGTGCCTGAGTCTTATTTTATTTTTAATATTTATTTAATTACATTTATTATTTTTAAAATTTTGACTAGAGGATGGGGAGAGAGAAAATGAGACTACAAGCTGCCAGGTCTGAGATTCAAACCATGGTTGCCATGTAGGAGTCTACCACCTTAACCACCACGCCATCTGCCGGCCCCCTTTTTTATTATTTAATTTTATTTATTCATTTATTTTGACGAGAGAGAGAGAGAGAGAGAGAGAGAGAGAGAATGCAAGCCACCAGGTCTGGGACTCCAACTGTGGTCGACCATGTGTGAGTGTCCAGCGCCTAACCACTATACCACCTGCCGGCCCCCACATATCCTTTTGATATGTGAATGTTTATCAGTAATTTCTCAGGGGTCGTCAGAAAAGTCACGACATATTTTCATTTTCCTATGCAAAAATGCATCATGACTTTCCCAATGACCAATATATACTGTCTCCTTTCAACTATGTGTCTGAATTACAGGTTTTTTTTTTTAAATGTTTTTAATTACGTATTTTTTTCTAACCTATCTTTACTACTGATTTCTAGCATAATGATCAGAAATGTGATCTGCAACATTAAAAACTGGCATCTCTGCCAAGTGCCAGACAGTAAATACCTTTAGCTTTGCAGGTCAGAAGGTCTTCATCATAGCTATTCAACTCAGCCTTTTTTACACTGAAGCAACCAAACACAATATGTAAATAAATGAGGAGGGCTGTATTCTAGTAAAACTTTTACCTACAAAAACCAGCTGCTGGTCAGATTTGGCTGTGAACCACAGCTTGCCAACCCTTGGTCTATATGGTAGCAATTTCTTAGTAATGGTTAAGACTGTGATTACTTAGCATGTAGTGTTTTGTTTTAGTTTTTGTTATAGGGCATGTGAACTGGTCAGAGAGAGACAGAGACAAAAAGGAAGACAGGCAGGAAGGCTGGGTGTTTCCGGCACGCATGCACATGCAGCAGGCGTGATTCTCAAGTCACTGGGTTTGGGACTTGAACTGCACAGTTAGCCAAGAGCTATCTTACCTTACCTACACACCATCCATCCTGGAAACCCAATGATCATCTTATCCCTGGCCTATTTCACCTTCAAGGTTCAGGCCTGCTCCAAGAAAACATTTGCCCTTATTATTTGGCACAGTGATTAAGAGACTAGGTTTTGGGTCACACTGTGTGTGTGTGTGTGTACATTCTCCCCCTCAAAATCCCAGAGGAGAATGGAGAAGGGATTATGGGCATGGCCATCTCCCCTGTGTGTGTGTGTGTGATTTGTCTTATAACAAACATATCAAAAAAAAAAAAGACTGGGTTTTTGGAGCAGGACAGACCTCAACTGCCAGTTTTGCCACTTCCCACCGGATAGTCTGAAGTAAATCAATGTCTCTAATCCACAGTTTTCTCATCTATATGGTAGACAAAATATTGGCTGGACATACAGGAGTCAGTGAGATAATCCACGTAAACCACCTAACAGACTACCAAGCAGGTTTCAGTCATCAATAGTGGTGGTATTAGCATCATCCTATCACTGCATAATTACTCTCATCACAAACTAGAGCTCGGAGATGTTTAGATGCCTTGTCCAAAGTCTCTTAGGTAGTAACAAAGCACCAACTCCCACCCAGAAGGTTTTATTTCCAAATCCAGTGTCTCCAGCACTCGAGCTGATTAATCCAGTCACACTAAAATGTAAGGTATTTACTGCCATTCCTAAACAAAGGCTGTATTTTAAGACGCACGAAGAAAAAGATTTCGTAACCCACAAGCATTCATTCTTGGTGCCCCAAGTTGAAGTCCTTGCGGTGCAAAGTGAGATTCACTGAGCTCAAACCAGCTCATAGGGTGGTGCTCGAGGCGGTAAACCGCCAAACAGGCTTCTGGAACTAAGGTGCCGAGGCTTACAGGCTGGGCAGTCTTTTCCAGGCCTGATCCTCAAGGGAAGTGGTGTCACCCAGGCTGGACCACCTTGCCGGTGTCTGCCGGCGGTGGGCCACGACTGAGTAGCCCTTTCCAGCTCTTCTGTTCCACGGGACTGAAGCCCCCGGTGCCTAAGGATTTCAGCCTGGTTAAGCTTCCCGGAATATCCTTTCGGGTTTAAAAAAAACGGGCGCCGTCATCACTTTGAGCCACATAAATCACAGCCCTGACCTGCTGTTGATTCACAGGGCGACGTGCCGCTGAAAGTGGCGACGAATCCTGCCCCTTTCAAAGACCAAGAACTTCCCATATTTTTTTCCCCCTCGGTAGGCGCAGATCGTAACGTGAGGAGCCCCGCAGAACCCGAAGGCAGAGGATGTTGGAAAAACAGGATAGGAATCGCCCATTTCTCCCAACCTAGAAGCCGCTCGGGACTCTTCAAAGCCGTACCCTGTGACTACCACAAGGTTTTCCCCGCCCCGTCGGTGACGGCTAACTCGTGACTGGTCGCTGGGCTTCGAGCTGAGGGCGGGGCGGGCACGGAGGAGCCGGGGGCGGAGCTGCAAGTGCGAAG
>NW_006159688.1:873990-897205 GCF_000334495.1 Tupaia belangeri chinensis | reverse complement strand
GGGGGTCGGGAGCCGGTGGAGGACCCGCGCGCGGAGGAGCCCGGGGAGTCAGCGCTTCTTCCCTCCCTCCCCCACTCCCCTCCCCGCTCCCTCCCCCCTTCCCCAAGAATGTTCCGCTACGAGGTAAGCCGTTGCGACCGGAAGTGACCCCTCCCTCCCTTAGGCGCCCCTCTTCCTCTCTCACCCTGTGCGCGCCCGTCTGGTGCTCCTGGGGGGGAGGAGGCGGGCCGCCGTAGCCGTGGGACCCAAGGGGCGCGACCGGCCTGAGGTCGGGGGTTTAATCCGAGGGCTGGGAGCTGGCTTCTGGGAGGCGGGACTGCCCCATCAACTGCCTCTGGGGGGAGTTGGCTTCTGTTTTGGGGTGGGGAGGACCCGTTAAGTGTGCCGCGACCAGGCCACCCCCCGCCACCACTGCCGGAGGAGCCGGGAAGGGGATAGCATTGATTGCTCCTACTTAGCGTTTCTTATTCAGGAAGAGGCACCCGGGAATACCCAGAGAGGAGTTTCCCGCCCTAGACCCGGAACCCCCCCTCCATGACATACACTTAATCCGATACGTATCGGCCGGCATACAGGATACGTATCGGCGGTCATCGGGTGATGGGGGCCCGAGCTTGCCCTTTGACTGAGGCCGCAGACTATTTGCTAAAGAGGGCTGCGAGTTGAGAGGGGGGCGTGTCCAGCAGAAGTTCTTTAGGGCAGCAGTAGGGAGACGTGAGTTTGGTGACGCTCCCGGGAATGTAGAAATAGCCGAGAGACGTCCTGCTCCTGTCACTAACTCACTGTGACCTTGAGCAACTCCTGATCTCTGCACCTAAAGTTTCTGTATTTGTAGTTTTAAAGGCTTGATCTGAGATGGTCCTTATAAGTCTTTTCAAATTTAAAACAGCAGTGATTTGGCTAACTAGCTTTTTGTGGTTTGGATGGGAGTACTGCTTTAAGTTGCCCCTGATGTGGAATCGATCGCATGCCTGCTTGTTAGACGTTTGAGAGGGCTCCCGAATGGGTAGAATGGTCCTGTAGCCTAACCTTACCTTTGGGAACAGCCTAGTTAAGTGGCCAGGAAAGGCAAATCACAAACCTGTCAATTACTAATCGAGTGTGGACTTCTGGTTCTGAATCTTTGCCAACTGGGGTCAGATACCATACTTGACAGGATCATCCAAAACCAAATTGACTTTATGTAAACATGAAGAGAGGTGATGAGATGAAGTGGGCATAAGTTTCCAAGAAAACTTGGAAATAATCACTTGAAAGAAGCTGAAGTAGAAGGGGGAAATGTTTAAAATAGAACGTCTATAAGATATTCTAGTCATATCTTTTCAGCAATTTAAAATCTTTGCCTAGTTTGATCCTCACCACTGTTTGAGGTCAATGATACTGTCCTTGAACTACAGTTCAAAAGATTGAGGCTGAGAGCCTAGCATAAAGTCTAAGATACAGTATGTTCTTAAAAGGTATTTGGTGACTTAGAAAGAATGTGAGTTATCCCTGTTCACACTACTTACAAGAGTGGAACCAGGGGACTGGCAGATGGTGTAATGGTTATATCACTGGATTCCCACATACTTGACTGTGGTTCGAAGTCCCAGACCTGACAGCTTAAAACTCCTGGGCATGTGTGTGTCCATTCCCAAAACTCCAAGAGAATGGAGGAAAAGGGATTTCAAATAGCCCCTGGGGGGTGATTTTTTCGGCTTTCTGTCTTTCCAGTGAGCACAAACATCCCATAGCAAAAATCTCTTTAAAAAGGGAAAAAAAGAGTGGAACCAGAATTTGAACTTGTCATATCTCAGCAGTTCTAGGATTCACTTAATTACGGTTGAAAAATTTAGGGCGTATCAGGTATGTAGCTAGATTCCCACATGGCCAACCACTGTTCCAGTCTCAGACCTGGTGGCATGCTTTCTCACTTAGCCTCTCTCTTTCTCGATGTCTCTGTCTCTCTCTCTGGTGAGCAGATTTGCCCTTTAGCAAATCAGAAAGTAACAATAATGATAAACAAAATTAACAGATTATTTCCTTTATAACTAACATAGAAACAAACTTACTGAGCTAGCAGATGGCATAGTGGTTACATTGCTGGATTCCCACGCGGCCTACTGCAGTTTGAGTCCCGGACCTGGTGGCTTGAGACACGCCAGGTTTGTGCCTGAGTGCCTAAGATCCCAGGAGGAGAGTGGAGGAGAAGGGATTAGGCATGGCCATCCCCCCCAGGGTGTGATTTCTCACTTTTCCTCTCTCTGGCAAGCACACACGCCCTAAGGCAAAAACCTAAACATAAAAAAAAAAAAAAAGAAAGAAAAATCACACACAGACACACACATTTTTTTTTTCGAGGGATTTTCGCTATAGGGCGCTTGCGCTCACCAGACAGACAGAGAGAGACATAGAGACAGAAAGCGAGAAATCACCCCCCAGGGGGGATGGTCACGCCACAATCCCTTCTCCTCCATTCTCCTCTCGGGATCTTGGGCACGCATGCACACGTGCCTGGTGTGAGTTTTAAGCCACCGGGTCCAGGACATGAACCGCGGTCGACTATGTGGGAGTCTAGCGACATAGCCATTACGCTAACTGCTGGTTCCCACAGACACACACATTTGAAAAATTAAGGTTGGGGCCAGCAGGTTAAAGTAGGTAGATTTCACATGGCCAACAAAGCAGTCTGGATCCCAGGCCCCAGAGTTTGAAAAACATACCAGGCATGTATGCATGCATACCCAAACTCTAGAATGGAGGGAAAGATGGAGAAGAGGTTGTGACACTGGATTATCCCCCATGTAAATGCCTTCTCACTTTCCTTTTTCCTCCTCCCATCTAACACACACACCCTCTGGAAAATTAAAAAGAAAAAATTACCTTGCTGTTTTATCACTAGAGGCTAGGCCTACAGGAATTAAGAGGGAAAATGAATGGGAAATGAAGAGAAAATCTTCAAAGGAAATAATAAAGTAGTTGAAAAGATAACATGAATATAATGAGAAAGATGAGAATCTTATTGAAAATTCCACAAAGCTCAAGCTAGACAATAAAGTATTCATTTTTTAGTTGCCATCTCTATTCCAACCAGTGATGTAAGGGAAATTGGCCTCATTTCTCAATTGCAGAAGGAAATGTTTTTATTAGATTTTTGATGAATTAGACAAATGGAATGTTTGGGAAGGGGAAGTTAAAATAAGAAATAGGAAATGGAAACTAAAAGAAAGATGATAGTAAGCCAGCCAGGTGGCATGATGGTTAAGGCAGCTGGATTCCACGTGACCAACTGCATGTTTCAATACCTAGACTCAGTGGCTTAAAAACAAGCCAGGTCCATATGCATGTATGCCCAAAATCCTGACATAGAAGGGACTGTGGTGTGACCATACCATACCCCGGGGTGGGGGGTGGGGGTGATTTCTCACTTTCTCTTGCTCTCACTGTTTCTGGCAAACTCATATGCTCTATAGCAAAATTCTAAAAAGAAAAAAAAAAGATACTGAAATCTGCCACGTCAGGGAGATTAGCGAGGAGGAAAAAACGTCATTTTTACAAAAAGTTAAAATGAAACTATTAAGTTCATTGAGAAGGTAAAAGTGAATATTTGTAGAACATTTTCTAAATGAGAATGTGAATTTCATGAATAGCTAATCTCTTCTCATTTTTTAGTCTTTGGAGGATTGTCCTCTGGATGAAGATGAAGATGCATTTCAGGGCCTCGGAGAAGAGGATGAGGAAATTGATCAATTCAATGATGATACATTTGGGTCAGGTGCAGTTGGTAAGTGACATCTTTCTAATATCATCTTGGTTCCTTGCTCTTTTCAAGTGCTATCTTTTGTAAGTATTCTGTTTTAGCAGGATTGACTCATTTAGTAATTTGGTAAGACATTTTTTAGTGTTGATTTCAGTCAGAGTAGTTCAGTTTTCACTGAAATCATCTACCTTGCTCCGATGGCCCTGTTTTGCCTCACCTATAAAACCAGGTGTAAAACCTGGTAGTGTGATGGTGAAGGCAGCTGGATCACACATAGCCATCTGCAGTTTGAGTCCCAGACCTGGCAGCTTGAACACACTAGGCCCATGTGCAGGTGTGCCCAAAATCCTGAAAGTCAGGAGAATGAAGGAGAGGGGATGACAGTTTGGCCATCCCCCTTGGGGCATGCTTTCTCACTTTCTCCCTCTCTGATCCTATCTTTCTCTGGCAAGTGCATGTATCTTTCACCAAATTTAAATAAATGAAACAAACCCAGTATTCTGTAAGCCTTGTCTTCCAGGTATATGCTTGATGACTCTAAGTTGCCACTATAAGGAATTAAACTGTTTCGGGAAGCAGACATTTAAAAGAAGCTTAAAATAATCCTTGGTGAGGGGAATTTTTATTTCTAGAGTGTATATAAGGAGTCTTCTGGGAAATTTCTGGTAAAATGCTTACTAAGAAAAAACTACGCATGAGATTTCAATTTTGTTTGTACCCATATAAACTCATTCATTAATTTCACTTTTCCATTAGCTTTTCGAGGTCCCCTTGTAACTTAAGGAACACTAATAGATTAGTAGAAAATTCAAATTCTAGTATGTGAGTACAGGAATTTTAAAATTAGTCCATCACTATTTTATTGCCTAATCATGCAGTTGTCTTACAGTATCTTCAATTAGATAAAAAGCTTTTTGTACCAAGAATTTTGGTGATAAAAAGTCTTTGTAAACTAGAAAAGTGTTGTGCATACATGGAATCTTTTTCTATCCCTGGATACAGATAAATATTCTGAGTCAGAAAAACTTTTAAAAAGTTAAAAAGCTAAACTAAACTTATAGATTGTACAGTTAAAATACTGAGATGGAAAATTTAGGAAGCAAACTTACATGATAAAGTTTGGGAATAAACTTTATGACAATATTAGAACCAGTGGGCTAGTAAGTTAGCATTTAAATGGTGCTTCTGGGGGAAAAAACAGTGATAAGAAGAAATTCAGTGGTAGTTGGTAATCCCAATATTTAAGTGTCAAAGACAATAAAAGTGTTATAATGGTTATAGGTTTTGTAGTGATCTAAGCAGCTTAGATTTAATGAAGCTTAGACTGAATTGAATGAACTGGCAAAAATTGAAGTTTTTTATTGTCAGTTATTTACACAATTCGTTACAGAACTAAAACTTTGTCACAATTGAGAGCAGCAAAAGGAATGTTGAAAGTAGAAGCTAGACTCATTATGGAAGAGAATCAGACCTTCTGAATTATAGCTATAGTTTAGGAAATGATATTGTACAGAATGATGTGATCTGAGAGGCTCTTGTTTCTCTGCATGGAAATGACAGGGAAGGGACACAGAATAGAGTTACAAAGGCAAGGAACTGATAAGAATTACAAATTACATTTGGAAGATAGTTGAGTAATAACCCATAGAATACCATAGAAGCTATAAGCATCATGTGCTTCTTTCAAGAACCTTTTTCTACTAAAATACTGAATGTTATCATTTTTTAACAAATTCCCCAGTATTAGAATGCATTTAATGAAACTGGATTCTAGATATTATATTAAGATGAGGCAGCCCAGTCTGTAGCCTCCCAGTTGAAGTGACTGGATCCCGCAGGCTGACTACACAGTTGGTGTCTCAGACCCAGCGACTTGGAAAAGCGTGCCAGGTTTGTGTGCATGCATACACCAACAAAACAAACTGTGAAGGAGGAGAGACAGAGGTGAAGGGATAGCAACAAGACCAATCCTCATCAGAGGGTGCTTTCTTTCTTTCCTTCTCGCTCTCCCTTTCTCTTCCAGTGAGTGCGTGTACCTACTGGCAAATTAAAAACAACAAAAAAAGAAGAGGTAGCTTATCATGTCCTGCATTTCGAACCAAGACATAGCGGAATAAAGGCGTTACTTTCTCATCATCTTGCAGAGAGCTATGAATAGTCTTTTTTTTTTTTTCCCCTTGAGTTTCTATTTTTCCTCACAAGATGGAATAATAGTGCCTTAAAACTGGACCAGCAGATAGGGGAATGGTTACATTGCTAAACTCCCACATGGCCAACCGTGGTTCTAGTCCTGGACTCAGCAGCTTGAAACTCACACTGGGTGCATGTGTGTGTGCCCAAAATCCCGAGAGGAGGATGAAGGAGAAGGGATTGAGGTGTGGCCATCCTCCCAGGGGGTGATTTCTTGCTGTTTTTCTCTGTCTCTCCAGTGACTGCATGCATCCTATAGCAAAAATCTCTCTCAAGAAAAATAAAAATGATTCCTTAAAGCAATGTTGGAGTATGCGGAAGTGTGTTTTATGTGATGGGAAAGAAGAAAAACTACACATGTTAAGAAAGCCCTTAGGAGGGTAAAAGAATAAGTAATAAAAAGTAGGCCCAACCCCAGTGGCACACAGATAGCATCACCCCTTGGTACTCTGTAAGCTGCATGGGAGGTTCAGTTCCATGCCAACCTGAACATGCTGCACACATTTGTGTGCATGTAATTCTAGCTAATTAGGAGGCTGGGGCAGGTCAGAAGGATTGCAGTGCAGTCAGACCCTGTCAAAAATACCTACCTCTGCTTCTCTTTCTTTTTCTCTTTTTCATAAACAACAAAAAAAACAAGGCAGTGATGGGCCAGCAGGTGGCATGGTGGTTAATATGCTGGATCTCGCATGACTGACTCCACAGTTTTCCACAGTTCAAGTCCTGGAACCAGTGACTTGAAAAACACATTGGGTATGTGTGCGTGTGTGCCCAAAGTCCCTAGAGGGGAATGGAGGAAAAGAAATTACAGAATGGCCATCTTCCGGGGGTGGGGGGTGATTTCTCTGTTTCTTCTCTTACTACTATTTTTTAACCATGAATCACATTCTACCACAAGAGGAATTTTATTGATTAATTTATTCCTTCACAAAAAAGACCAACTATAATTAAATGAGGTGAACATTCACCTCAAGATTTTGTCGTCTTCAAAATAAAACAAAAGCTGAAACTTAGAACTGGATCACTTGATCCTTTCTCTTATCTCCTCCCAGTTCAAAATGCTTACATCTCTTAATAGCCAGCACTCTCTTAGATTACAGTTGGGCTCAACACGTTGAAGCCTCAGCACAGTCTTTGTAGTTTTTGCCTTTTTCTGGAAAACAGGCTTAGTCTATCCACCATAGCCACTCTGCTTCCTGTCATAGCGCCACTTTCCCTGAGCATACAGAGAATCCCTGCCCTTTTTGTGCTATGTCACTTTATGAGGTTGGTGCTTGCCACACTTCTTACAGAAAGTCTGGTGGGTTTTAGGGACGTTCACCATGTTTCCAGCTCTCTGTGTCTCTTTTTGCCTCTCTTCGGCAAACACATATGCCCTGTGGCAAAAAAAAAAAAAAAAAAAAAAAATCTAAGAAAGAAAGGCAGTGAAATAGCATGGTGCTATATTGCTCTTTGTACTGTAGGGCAGAGGGTAATTAATAAGGACTTCTAGATCCACAAAGTTTATAGTGGAGAAAAGATTGCCAGAAGATTGCCCTTTCCATTGAGGGTGTAGTATACAAAGGGTCTTCAGAAAGTTCGTAGAAAATGCATATTATGAAAAAAAAGTGCATGGGTTTGAAAAAGATTTGTGTGTTTTAGATTTTAGCCATAGGACCTGTACACTCACTGGAGAGAGAGAGATAAAAAGAAAGTGAGAGGTTCCCCGGCATGTTTTTCAAGCAACTAAGTCTAAGACTTAAACCAGAGTCAGCTACATGGAATCCAATGCCTTAACCATCATCCCACTTGCTGGCCCCATAAATAATTTAATTGCCCGAGGGTATGTTCACTAACCAGGGAGAAATAGAAACAGAGAGAGAAAAAAAAAACAAGGCACTCCTCAGTGGGGCATGGTCACACAATCCCTTTATTTCTTCTTCCTTTCAGTATTTTGGGTATGCATATATGGTGTTCTTAACATGTTCTTCAAGCTGCCAGGGCTGGGATTTGAACTGCTGTCATATGGGATCATTTTTCCTTAACCACTAGGCATGGAACTAGCCCTCAATAGTTTTCATACCAAAATGAACTTGTCCTTTCATACTTGAATTTTATAGGGAATATCTTAATTCTTTATCACATCTTGTTATAAATGCCATAAAAAGAAAATTGCTTCTAAGCTCAACCTGTGATTGGTTTGGTATACCTCTGTTGGTAGGTATACAGTGGGTATAGAGAATTGAAACCAGGAGTTGACATTGACCTTTGACTTGTTTTGAGGTGATTTGTTGTTGTTTAGGTTTTTGCCAGAGGGTTTGTGTGTTCACCATAGAGAGACAGAGAAAGGTGGAAAGTGAGAAATCACCCTCCAGGTGGGATAGCCACACCTCAGCCTCTGCTCTTTCATTCTTTTCTTGAGATTTTGTGTACCCACATACCCATGCCTGGCATGAGTTTCAAGCTATCTGGTCCAGGCCTTGAATCATGGACAGCCATGTAGGAATTTAGCACCTTCACTGCGCCACCTGCTGGCCCCCAATGTGGCTTTTTTCTTTTTTTCTGGGATTTTTTGTTATAAGGCATGTGCACTCTCCAGAGAGAGAGAAAAAGTGAGAAATCATTTTCCAAGGGGGATGGCCATGCCACAGTCCCTTCCCCTCCATTCTCCTCTCGGGACTTTTGGGCATGCTTATACACGTGTCTGGCGTGATTTTCAAGCAGCCAGGTTTAAGACTCGAGCCTCTGTCAGCCATGTGGGATGGAAGTCCAGCACCTTAACTGCCACACCACTTGCTGGCCCTTTGGTGTGATTTTTTAACGACATGGGTTTCTTGATAACATCTGTTAGTACAGTGGGTATTTTAAATCACTGGCTTCAAATGCTCTGATGTCACCTTTCCGTGAGAAAGCAGTCACTGTCTTCTGCATGAAAAAATGTTGCATCATCTTAGAGAAATAAATGGTGTTGCATTAATCCCAATTCATTCTCTTAAAAAAAATTTGCACTCACATAGTGTTTATTATGTGCTAGGCACCATTCTAAATGTTTTACATGTTATTAATCTTCACAGCAGCCTTGTGATGTGTAGACACTATTACTATCCTCATTTTAACAAATCGAGAGGCAAAGTGACAGAGAAGTTGGGTAACTATAAATATTATTAGTGTAAACTATCAACCATGTTCAGACTGTCCGAGGAATCTTTGGCAACTGCCTTGTGTTGGAAAGTCTTTCTACCTCTCTTATTAAGCTGCCATACACCATGGGGACTGAGAGCACCTTAATATTAAATCACCTCTCTTTTTTTTTTACTTATTTATCTTTTTTCAAAAGTATTCCTAGATGGGCTTCAAGGGCATCATTGCAGTAAGTATTAGTTTACAGAAGCAGCCAGGGATTTAATAACTCACATCGAGGGTTTGGTTAATTAGTTGAAAGAATGCAGACATCTTTTCTTCATTTTTCGGTTACTCTTTTGCCTACCCTTTATCGTTATGACCAATGATGAGATCAAGTATTGGCATATATAAGTAATGATTTTTAGGTGTTTAAAAGAGATAAGGGGTGAAAAAAATTTATATATTAATAACATGAGTTTTCTCATATACCACGTCAAATGATTTGTCACAAGAGCAAGAAAACTCTAAAGTGATGATGATACTTTCTGACATAAGAGTCCTGTGTTTGTATGTTTGAGTTCATAACAGACCTTTTCTCATAGAACATGGCTATTTAGCCACTGTTTTTAAAGTTACTATTTTTAAAAAATTACTTTTTATTTGTTGTGATTATTTTTTCTTTTTTTGTGGGGGAGGAGAGGTTTTTGCTATAGGGTGCATGCGCTCGCCAGAGAGAGAGAGAGAAAGAGAGACAGAAAGCGAGAAATCACCTCCTGGGGGGGATGGCCACACTGCAATCCCTTCTCCATTCTCCTCTTTGGATCTTGGGCTTGCACACACACATGCCCAGCGTGAATTTAAGCCACTGGGTCTGGGACTCGAACTGCGGTCAACTACATGGGAGTCCAGCAACATAGCCATTACAATGCTAACTGCTGGTCCCTATTTGTTATGATTTTTAAGCCACCAGGTTTAAGACTCAAACCACGGTTGGCCATATGGGAATCCGGTGCCTCAACTCTGATGTCACTTGCTGGTCCCCTTAAAAGTTATTATTAAGAACAAATTATTATATTTGGTAGGATCTGGTAAAATTAACAAACATGAATGTGGGAAATGGTGAGATAAAGGTTGTATACAAGAGCTATAAAAATATCCTTACCTAAGGAGACCAGCAGATGGATAAATTACATGTTATTGTAGTACTTGAATTGTTTTTTTTTTTTTTTTAACAAACAGTGAATTTTTTGTAAGCACATAAAAAGAAAGTTTGTTTCTGTGTTAGCTACAAAGATAGTTATCTGTTATTCCTGTTGAATTTTGTAGCATATATAAAGCATAATTACAATAACAGTAAAATAGAGAATATATATAAAAGAAAATACCATTTTGGGGGTTTGAAAGTAATAAAGTGTACAAATTAGACATAAAATGAAAGGAAGGAAAGGCTTTAGTGAGGGAGTGGGGTTTCTGTATTTGAATGCTGAGAACAAAATTATGAGTAGTGCTTTTATGATGGAAGCAGAATGAACGAATTAGATTGAAGAGAACTGGAAAGAGATGTGAAGTAAGTAAAATTCGTTTCTAGAGAAGCCAGTAAAGGATCTGAAAATTTTAACCTATGCTGGAAATAGGACTCACAAATAATGTATAAGAAATGAAAACACAACCTTAGAGTCAGTGTTTACAGACTGCACAAGAGTATACAGAAGTAGCAAAGACATAGTTAAGAGAGAAGGGAATTGTCTCAGTCCAAGGTACCATCACATCCCTCTCGCTTACTGCAGTAACCCCAGACAGGCTTCCATGTTGCCAGTATTGCCTGCACCCCTTCTCCATCCAGTTTCAACACAGAGTGATTCTTTCAAAACATAAAGCAAATCAGAACTTCCATTAGCCCTTTACTTCAGTCAGAATAGGCTAGAAGACCCTGTAAGAGCTCCCTCCACCTGACTCTTTGACCTTATTTTCTTCTACTCTCCTTGCTCATTTCATTCCGAATTTATTCCTTTTTTAAAAATGTTTTAATTATTTTATTTATCTTTATCCATTTATTTATTTTTATTTGATCATAGAGGGATAGAGTGAGAGAGAGTGAGAGAGAAAGTGAGAAAGCAAGCTGCCAGGTCTGGGACTCGAATTGAGGTCAACAATGTGGGAGTCCAGTACCTTTAACCACCATGCTACCTGCCGGCCCCCGAATTCATTCCTTTTTATTGTTTTTCAAAACACTCTCTCTCTAAGGGAACCAGCAGTTAGCATAATGGCTATGTCGCTGGACTCCCACATAGTCGACCGCGGTTCACGTCCCAGACCCGGTGGCTTAAAACTCAGGCCGGGCGCGTGTGCGTGCGTGCCCAAGATCCCGAGAGGAGAATGGAGAAGAAGGGATTGTGGCGTGACCATCCCCTCTGGGGGGTGATTTCTCGCTTTCTGTCTCTATGTCTCTGTCTGTCTGGTGAGCACACGCGCCCTATAGCAAAAATCTCTCCAAAAAAAAAATCAAACCTCTCTCTCTCTGGGACCAGCAGTTAGCGTAATGGCTATGTCACTGGACTCCCACGTAGCTGACCGCGGTTCGCATCCTGGTGGCTTAAAACTCACACCGGACACGTGTGCGTGCGTGCCCAAGATCCCGAGAGGAGAATGGAGGAGAAGGGATTGCGGCATAGCCATCCCCCCTGGGGGGTGATCTCTTGCTTTCTATCTCTCTGTCTCTCTGTTTGGCAAGCGCACGCGCCCTATAGCAAAAACCTCCCCCCCAAAAAAACTCACTCTCTTTCATCTTAAGACTTTCTGCTGACAGTCCCTCTACCTAGAACACTATTCTCGCAGAGAACCACATGGCTTTTATTCTTGAATCTTTGCTCAAATGTTACCTTTTCAGTAAAGCTTACCTCCAACCATCTATTTAAATTTTCAGTTGGCCTTTCTTCCTCCATATTCCTGAGGCACTTTTATCTTCTGATATATATTTAATTTACTTTTTTTTGAGAGAGAGATTTTTGGTATAGGATGTGTGTACTTGCAGGAGAGACAGAAAGCTAGAAATCACCCCCTGGGGGAATGGCTGTGCTGCAGTCTCTTCTCCTTGGGATTTTGGGCATGTACATCCACATGCCTGGCATGAGTTTCAAGCTGCCAGATCCAGGACTTGAACTGTGGCCAACTATGTGGGAGTCCAGCAATGTAAACATTACACTATCTGCTGGTCTTTACTTATTTATCATTTTTATTGTCTGTTATCTGACTCTTCCTTGATTGAATAAAAGCTGTGCAAGGGTCTTGTTTTGTACACCGATGTATCCTATACATTTCAGAACAGTGCTTATCACGTAGTAGATGCTTACCAAATAGTAATTGAATAAAATGCATGGATTGAAAAGCTTGTGAGGAAGAACAATTACGGGGCTAGCTAGTGGCATGGCAGTTGAGGCAGTGTGGTCACATGGCCAACTGCACATCCAAGTCCTAGACCTAGTTAGTGCCTTAAGAAACAACACTGGGGGCCAGCAGATGGTGTGGTGTTAAGGGGACACTGGATTCCCACATGGCCAGCTGTGGTTCAAGTCCCGGACCTGGCAGCTTGCTTTTTCATTTTCTCTCTCTCTCTCTCTCTCTCACTCTCGCTCTTTCTCTGTCCCTCTCTGGTCAAATTAAAAATAAGCAAATAAAGTTAAAAAATAGTAATTCTTTTAAAAAAGAAAGAAAGAACAAACACTGTGTGTGCATATGCCCAAAATCCCAAAGCAGGAGAGAAATGGAGAGGAGATTGCAGCATGCCCATCCACCATGGGGGAAAAGGGATGCTTTCTCACTTTCCCTCTCTTTCACTGGCAAGCACACACACCCTCTGGCAAAATTAAGAAGAAAAAAAGGAAGGTAAAAATTAATGACCCAGGGCTGGCAGGTCGTGTAGTGGTCAAGGGCGCTGGACTCCCACATGGCCGACTGTGGTTCGAGTACCAGACCTGGCCACTTGCTCTCTCACTTTCTCTCTGTTTCTCTCATTGTGTCTCTCTCTGGTCAAATTAAAGTGAGTAAATAAATAAAGTTAAATACAATAATTTTTAAAAGACAAATTAATGATCTAAGAGAACGTTGTATGGTAGTGCTATGGGTTTTAAGTTTCCTTTCAAGGTTTTACTTGAAATGTCATAAGATCTCAGAACCAACAGATATAGAGTGTTGTGTGTTACCACTGTAGAAATTGGCTTCAGGGACCAACAGATGGAGTAGCAGTTATGTTGTTGGACTCCCACATGGCCAACTGCAGTTTGAGTCCTGGACCCAATGGCTTGAAAATCATGATGGGTGCATGTGCGTGCATGCCCAAGATCCTGGGAGGAGATTGGAGGGGAAGGGATTGCAGCGCAGCCATCCTCCCTGAGGGGTGATTTCTCACTTTCCATCTCACTGTCTCTCTCCTTCTCTCTCTCTGGGGAACACACACACTCTAAGACAAAGACCTCTAAAAAGAAGAAAGAAATTGGTTTCAGGACATAACTTAAAATCCATCGATAATCTTTTTAAGCTATTAATTCAAATTACTTGAATTTTATTTCATTAGGATATTATTCAAGATACAATGCTACTTGTTTTTAATAGTGAAAACTGCATTTTATATGTTTCTTGGTTTAAACCTTATCTCATTTTCCACCTAAGTCTTCTGGATTTGGAATTTTTCATTTGATTAACAGAAGGAGTTTTACAAAGCTTTTTTGTTACAATGTGAACTGTATGTTTTATACGAACTCCATTGTCTTGTAGATGATGATTGGCAGGAAGCACATGAGCGCCTGGCTGAATTGGAGGAGAAGCTACCAGCGACAGTTAATGAAGAGACAGGCAATGGAGAGAGAGATGAGATGGACTTGTTGGGTGACCATGAGGAGAATCTGGCAGAAAGGCTTAGTAAGATGGTAATAGAAAATGAACTAGAAGATCCAGCTATCATGAGGGCAGTGCAGACCAGGCCAGTTTTACAAGTGAGTAAATTACTCTGATTTGAGAACTATGGCAGACTAACAAAGTGAAGTATTGAATTTTGCCATTTTGTTTCATCTACTGTAATGAAGATTACGTATACCATAGAAAATTAATACGATCCTGATTATAGTAATTCTAGAGATGAGATTGTAAAATAATGTGTATTTTAGAGCACTGTAATTTTCTATTGTCTAGCAGTGGAGGCTTTTTTGGAACCTTGTTTACCAAACAGCAGGTAATTCACCCAGAGAGACCTACACTATTCCAGACTCTGTGTGCTTTCCTTTTTTATTAGCCCCAACCAGGAAGTCTGAATTCCAGCATCTGGGATGGATCTGAAGTTCTGAGGCGAATCCGAGGACCACTACTTGCTCAGGTATTTAATATTTTCTCTTTATATAAAATTCCTAATATCTAAAAACCGTTATGCCTAGCGTATGTCATTTGTTAGTATTACATGGACTGCTGCATTCAGCACTCAGACAGCTGTGCCTATGGATGTACCTTTTCTTGGTCCCTGAGTTGAAAAGGAGCTGTTAGGATTCAGATTTGTCAGTATATGATTTTTTTTTAGAGTTTTTGCTGTGGGGCATGTGCCCTCACCAGAAAGACAGAGACAGAGAAGCAGGTGAAATCACCTCCCCAGAGGGGATGGCCATGCCGCAATCCCTTCTCTTCCATTCTCCTCTCGGGATCTTGGGCATGCATGCATACGCGCCCACCATGAGTTTAAGCCACCGGGTCCAGGACTTGAACCATGGTTGACTACATGGGAGTCCAGTGATGTAGCCATTATGCCATCTGCTGATGCCTGTCAGTGTATGATTTTTTTAAAATAAAGAATTATTTTATTTTTAAATTTTTAATTGTTGGTTTTTGTTTTTTGGTTTTTTTTGGTTTTTTTTTTTTTGAGAGGTTTTTGCTATAGGGCACATGCGCTCACCAGAAAGACAGAGACAGAGATAGAAAGTGAGAAATCACCCCCCCACCCCCCCCAGGGGAATGGTCATGCCGCAGTCCCTTCTCCTCCATTCTTTTCTCGGGATCTTGGGCACACACGCACACGTGCCCGGCGTGAATTTAAGCCACGATCCAGGACTCAAACCACCCACGGGGTCCAGGACTCAAACCACAGTCGACTATATGGGAGTCCAGTGACATAGCCATGATGCTAACTGCTGGTCCAATTTTTATTATTTTTTTAAAGTTTTTATTTATTAATTCATTTATTTTAATTTGATCAGAGAAAGAGAGAGAGAGAGAAAGTGAGAAAGCAAGCCACCAGGTCCAGCACTCGAACCATGGTCAGCCATGTGGAAGTGTCCAGTTCCTTAACCACCATGCCACATACTGACCCCCAATTTTTATTATTTTTTAAGAGAGTTCTTTTTTTCCAAAGAATTATTTTATTTAGCTTTATTATTGTTATTATTTTCCAATTTGATCAGAGTGAAAAAGCAGGACACTGGACCTGGGACTTGAACCGTGATCAGCCAGGGGCCTAACCACCACACCACCTGCTGGCCCCAAGAGAGACTTTTTTGGGGAGGGAATGTAGGGCACATGCACTCTCCTAAGAGACAGAAAGCGAGAAATCTCTCTCCAGGGGCATAGCCACACTGCAATCCTTTCTCCTCCATTTTCCTCTTGGAATCTTGGGCATGCACACACATGTGCTTGGCGTGAGATTTAACCCACTGGGTTTGGGACTCAACCCGTGGTCAACTCTGTGGGAGTCCAAGGACATAACCATTACACCATCTACTAGTCTCTGTTTTATTTTTTATTATTATTTTTAAATTTGACCAGAGAGCAACAGAGAGAGAAAGAGGACGGAGTCCAAGGACATAACCATTACACCATCTACTAGTCTCTGTTTTATTTTTTATTATTATTTTTAAATTTGACCAGAGAGCAACAGAGAGAGAAAGAGGACGTAAGAAAGCAAGCTGCCAGGTCCAGTACTCAAATCACAGCTGATCACATTGGAGTCTACTGCCCTAACCACCATGCCACCTGCTGGCCTCATTAGTGTATGATTTTGATCACTTCCAAAGTCATTTCTAAGAAAAACTTTAGGGATACAGAACAGATCAGTGGTTGGACATGACAGAAGGCTTCCTTCACTACAACATGACAAGACAAAGGAATTGTGGAGAACGATAAAGCTATTGATATATGCAACAGTCAAGATAACGTTGTACAGCAGTCATTCTCCACACATCCATTCATTACACCATGTATAATTAAACCCCTAAGAACTGTTTAGCAAAGAATAAGTTTTATTATATGTGAATTTGAAATAAATAAAAATGTAAAAAGTAAATTCTCGGGGCCAGGTGGTGGCAACAGTATAATGCAGCTGGACCCACAAGGGAGAGGTTTCAGGTTGCGTCCCAGGGCCTTCCTAAGCACACTGCTCAAGTGTGTGCCCATGATTCCAGCCATCTGAGACTGGAAATAGATTGCAATAGGAAGACCCTTTTTGCATTTCTTTCTCTCCCTCTCATGGAAGAAATGAATAAATAAACTTAAAAAAATTCTCAAAACAAAAAGATCTTTTTAGTATCTGTAGAGATGAGGGCTTTCACGTTAGCTAATTTGTCTCTATTTCCTTTTTGCCACTTCCTTAATTAGGAAATGCCTGCTGTGTCTGTATTAGAATATGCCTTGCCTCAGAGGCCTCCACAGGGCCCGGAAGATGATCGGGACCTTTCTGAGCGCGCGTTACCAAGACGGTCAACTTCACCTATCATCGGGAGTCCTCCTGTTAGAGCTGTACCCATAGGCACCCCACCTAAGCAGATGGCTGTTCCCAGCTTCAACCAGCAGGTACCTCTCATTAACAGGCACTCAGCCCAGAATATTGGGAATCTGGGCAAAATTATTTGGAAATTGGTGATTTAGGGAGGAGGGTGGAAGTTTGGGTAGGCATTAGATTTGAAAGGAAAATAGCCTATTAGAAGAGAAATTAGTACAAGTAAGAGACACAGTCCCTAATACCTTTTGCTGCTGCCTTTTAATTGGGGGAGAAAGGGTAGTTAACCAGTTAGTGCATATATCCTTTTTAAAGTATTTTGCTGGCTGCCCAAAACATTAGCAGAGAGATAACTGAAAGCTGGGGGGAGTGGGAACACACAGCATTGTCCACATCCCTTTTTACCTTTAAGATATCCCTGCTTTCCCTAGAGCCTGTGCAGTCCTGTTCCATAGAATTTCCTCCACCTGAAACCAGCAGCTGAAAAGGAAGGCCAATTTGGAAGGTATGGGGGGAGGGTGGTGTTGGTATGGCCTAGTTAGGCTCAAAATCTATGAAATGGTGGAGTCACAATGTATCACGAAATTGCTGAGCATGGCGGCCATATCACCAGGGCTTCAGAATAGGACTTAGTTAATCCTCCAGCTTTCTTATCATTCCTTCTCCCTCATTGCTACCAAAATACATCCTTTTGGAGAGAATTTGCAAGTCAGAATATCTGCTGGTACTTCCCTCAGATAGAATGGAAGGGTGGGGATAACTGGAGAATTAGCTAAATCTTTCTCAGTTAAAATGGGCACTTTGCTTGATTTGTGAGAGAAAATGACCAAAGGTTATGTATTTAACCCACAGCTATAGCAATTTGCTTAGAAGTAGGGCTTTGCATTGAGTTCTGTTTCTCTACCAGTACTTGAGGAGAGAGACTGTAGGGGCAAGAAAAACTGATTTCATTGAGTGTAGTTGTATGTATGTTTGTCCTGATAGATTCTGTGTCCGAAACCTGTCCACGTTCGACCCCCAATGCCACCTCGCTATCCTGCTCCCTATGGTGAGAGGATGTCTCCAAACCAGCTCTGCAGTGTCCCGGTACGTCACTTTACAATCTGACAAAAATGTACAGTCTGTATTTTCTGATCACTACTAGTACGTAGAATTACTGAAACTAATGATCACTACTAATATCACTACTGGTGTATAGAATTACTGACAGCTCCTAAATTATACGTACATTTTATAATCTCTGTACTTGAATTTCTGATTGTTATGCTCGCCAGGTCAGAGAACGTGGCTCATCAAATTCACACATTTCTTGTGTCAACTCTTTCTTAGTTTTAAAAATCTCACTGTGATCGTCTCGTTCCTGCTTTTTCATTCTCTCATTATACCATATTTTTCATGTTACGTGTCAAAGTATTTGACAATTTCTAGCATTATTCATTTATATATTCCCTCTATAGAGAGCCTGACTCTATAGTTGGAAAGTTTGTACTGAGTTTTTACTGCCCTTTTTTTTTTTAATGTCTGAGTTTTCCATATATCAATCAAATCTATTTCATAGTATGAATATGCTTTTTTTCCCTTAGAACTCTTCCCTCCTGGGTCATCCTTTCCCTCCTAATGTTCCTCCTGTCCTCAGCCCCCTCCAGAGAGCACAGCTTCTTGGAGGAGCACAGGTAAGCCTGGGATTAACCCTTGTAAAGAGCTCTCATACTTTCCTATGGCTCATTAAATGATATCCCTGTTTTATTTTTCTGCTAGTTGGTACTACCTCTTTTTTTTTTAATTTAATTTTATTTTACAAACAACATTCCTGGTGGAAGTAGTATTCACTTTTCAGTAGATAAGAGCAGAGGGGCTTGCTAATGAAATTAATTTAAAATCATGTCTCTTTGCAGCTACAGCCTGGACGGATGTCTCCCAGCCAGTTTGCACGGGTCCCTGGATTTGTGGGTAGTCCAATTGCTGCCATGAATCCCAAGTTGCTGCAAGGGCGAGTTGGGCAGATGCTTCCCCCAGCACCAGGCTTCCGTGCCTTCTTTAGTGCCCCACCACCCGCTACACCACCTCCTCAGCAGCACCCTCCCGGCCCAGGAACTCATGTGCAAAACCTAAGGTATGTAAAACAATTGCCACTATTTATCCCTTGTCTGCCAAGTATCTTCATGGTTGCTGTTTAATTTCATAGCATAGACATCTTTTCATATTATGAAGATATATTTTGAGATGTTACTTGATCCTGAAGTTGGCAAACAGAAGTGTTTGATAATCTCCAGGCTTTCTTATGAATTGCATATCCCTCAAGAATCACATTTCTGGGGCCAGCAGATAGCATAGCTGTTATATTGCTGGACTTCTACAAGACTGGGAGTCCACCATTGTTCAAGTCCCAGACATAGTGACTTGAAAATTAAGCCGGGCGTGTCATGTGTGAGTCCATGCCCAAAATGCCAGAAGGAGAAGTGATTGCAGCATGGCCATCCTCCCCAGGGCGTGATTTCTTGCTTTTCCTCTCACTGTCTGTCTCTCTCCCTGGCGAGCACACACGCCATAGGCAAAAATCTCTTTAAAAAATAAGAATCATGTTTCCTTGTGTGTTTGCACCTTTTGAGTTAATTGCCATTTGTTCCAAAGTTTCTCACATCTCACTTCATACCCATTTTACAAGTGTGCACACGGACACCCACACACACACACACAAAGACACAAATAAACATATACACGGTGCTTGTTACTTAACAAGAATTACCATATGCCAAGGAGCAGGGAGAGAGAGATGCTAAAAAGTCAGGTAATTGCAATCCAGCAAACCTCTTTGCTTCTATTTTCTGGTTTTATAAGGAGGGGTTCAAGTTCATTCCTAAGTGGAAATATGTTTTCTTATGTATCATATAGTATCAGTCAGGGTTCTCAAGAGAAGCAGAATCAATAAGAGATACTATGTGTGTATGTATGTATACATTAGTTACATGCATAAATGTGTGTGTGTGTGTGTGTGTGTATAGAGAGTATGTATGTGTGTATTAGAGATATTTTATAGGTTTTTAAAGAACTATTATTATATTTAAAAATTACTATAGGACATGTACACTCACCAGAGAGAAACAGAGATGAGAAAGAGAAGTAAGAAAAAAAGCCATCAGGTCCAGGACTCAAACTACGGCTGGCCATATTGGAGTCCAGCACCTTAACCACCATGCCACGTGCTAGCCTCATGAGGAGTTTTATTTTAAGAAATTGCCTCATGTGATTATAGAGGTTGTCAAGTCCACAATCCATAGGGCAGGGAAGCAATGTAGAAAACAGTAAAAGCTGATATAATCTTAATTTTTTTCCTCTTTATTTGTGATACAACATGTATATGCACATGTGAGAGTATGAGGTGGGTCGAGTACTCTTCACAGAGTCCAGTCATACTATGATCCCCTTCCTCCAGTTCTGGGATCTGGGACACTCATGCATACCTGGCATGTTTCAGGCAAAATGGCCCAGAGATTCAAACCATACTTGCCATGTGGAATCCAGCTTTTGAGCTGCACATTATCAAGGTCAGGGCATGGAGCTGACCTTGACGTTGCTCTTTTGATTTTCAAATACCCGAGGCAGGCCAACAGGCTGGAGAGTCAATGAGAATGTCTATATTCCAGTCTTGAGACCAGATTTCTTTTTGAGGAAACTTTAGTTTTTGCTTTAAGCCCTTTAAGTGACTGGGTGGGTCCCAATTAGTGGATTGTCAGAAAAGTCATGATGCATTTTTGCTTAGAGGAAAAAAAATATATCATGACTTTTCCAAGGCCCCAATATTAAGGATAATTTCTCTTTCATAAAAGTCAGCTGACTGGGCTGACAAGTGGTATGGTGGTTAAGGTGCTGGACTCCCACATGGCTGACTGTGGTTCATGTTCCAAACTTAGTGGCTTGCTCTCTCACTTTTCCTCTCTGTCTCTCTAGCCTAATTAAAAAATAATAAATAAGGGACCGCAGTTAGCATAATGGCTATGTCGCTGGACTCCCACGTAGTCGACCGCGGTTCGCGTCTCGGACCCGGTGGCTTAAATCTCACGCCGGGCGTGTGTGCGTGCGTGCCCAAGATCCCGACAGGAGAATGGAGGAGAAGGGATTGCAGCATGGCTATCCCCCCTGGGGGGTGATTTCTCGCTTTCTATCTCTCTGTCTCTGTCTTTCTGGCAAGCACATGCGCCCTATAACAAAAACCTCTCCTAAAATAAATAAATAAATAAATAGAATTGAATACATAATTTTTTTAAAAAAGTCAGCTGACTGTGGGACCAGTAGATGACGAAGCGGTTACGTTGCTGGACTCCCACATGGCCGACTGCAGTCTGGATCCCAGACCTGGTGGTTTCAGAATCACACTGGGCACATGTGCATGTGTGCCCAAGATACTGGGTGGAGAATGGAAGACAAGGGATTGTGGTGTGGTCATCCCCCTTGAAGGATGATTTCTCACTTTCCCTCTCACTGTGCCTGTCTCTTTCTCTCCCACCTTAAGGCAAAAATCTCTAAGGAAAAAAGAAAGTCAACTGACCAATTGTTAATCACATCTACAGAATACCTTCACAGCAACATCTAGACCTTGTTTAATCAAATAACTGAGTAACAACATAGCCAAATTGTTATATAAATTACCACACTTACACTTTTTTGTCACTTTCATATAATTGAAGCTGAGTACATTAAATGTGTTTAGAGACTTATGTTAAACAGAAGCAAAAGTAAAAAGACCAATCCTACTTTATTGCTCATTCACACAGATCTTGATGATCATTCTCTTTGGAGTTCATAATTGGTCTTTGTGAAAGATGCTTAAAAATATACCTATCTTTTGCTTCTAAAGTTAGGTCTCCTAAAAATGGACTTTGACAGTTCCTTGAATGACCCTATATGAAATTATCTGTATTGACAATGCTCTTTAAAACTCTAATCATCAGGAAGACAGAATTACAGACCTTTTTCATTTTTTCTTAGATCTCAGGCCCCAGTGTTTAGACCGGACACAACTCACCTTCATCCACAGCACCGTCGACTCTTGCATCAAAGACAACAACAGAATAGAAAGTAAGTACTCATTCTACTCTCTGATTTCTTAATTCAGCTTTTAATTTTAACAGTGCAACAAGATGCTATTAATTTGGGTTTTTTTTTCCTTGTAACTTAGTTTTGAGTTTATTTTTCTTATAAAGTCAGATTATAAATGTTACCATTTTACATTTTTGATTTACTACTATCTTTAAATGATTTGATTTTATCCATTGATTTACAACTAAATGTAAATGAACAAATTTACAATTTCTTAAAATAAATGATAACCATGGGGACCAGCAGGTGGTGTGGTAGTTAAGGTGCTGGACACTCCCACATGGCCAACCAGGGTTTGAGTCCTGAATCTGGTGGCTTGCTTTCTCACTTCCTCTCACTTTCACCCTCTGTCTCTCTCTGGCCAAACTAAAAAATAAAAAAATGAATAAAATAAAATAATTATTTAAAAATAAATAAATGAATGATAACTATTGATTATAAATCAGAATAAAAGTTTACACTTTAGAGGAGTTTTGTTTTTTGTTTTAAATTGCCAGAGGGCACATGTGCTTATCAGAGAGAGAGAGAAAGGAAGCATGCTCTCAAAGGGGCATGGTCACGGGTTTCCGTTTCTTCGTCCCATCAGGATTTTGGTCACAAGCATAAATGCCTAGGCATTTTCCCAAATTGCTGGGGCTGGGATTTTAACCATGGTCACCCATGTCGGGTCTTAACTGCTGCATTTTGACCTTGGCCCTGTGTTTTCTTTAATCCAACATTTTATACTCTCTCCTTACCAAATTCTTATCATTCTCTTAACTATGTTTTGTTTAACATCTCAACTTCAAGGTAATCTTAAAATACCCTAGCCCTTCAGTGCCGTGGTGGTGAAGGCAGCTGGCTCCCTCATGGCCCCCTGTGCAGCTTGAGTCCCAGGCCTGAGGACTTGAAAAACACACAAAGTGTGTGAGTGCATTCCCAAAATCATGGAAAGAGAATGGAGAAGGGATTGTGGTGACCCTCCCCCAAGGAGGGTGCGTTCTCCCTCCCTCCAGCCCCGCCTCACTCTTGTTCTCGCTTTCATCACCAGCAAGCTCACACATTTCCTGGCAAAAAAAAAAATATATACACACACACACACACACATATATACACACACACACATATACATATATATGTATGTATATATACATATTTGTGTGTGTGTCTGTATGTATATATATATACCACAATCCCTTCTCTATGCTCTTTCCATGATTTTGGGAATGTACTCACACGAAATGAGGTTTCCCATCCAGAATACACTGTATATTGGCTCAATCAAGCACATCAACATACATGTTATCAACAAATAATTTTCCATTTCTTATTTCCTGTATATTTTGCTTTTTTTTTTTTTT
>NW_006159688.1:819957-873974 GCF_000334495.1 Tupaia belangeri chinensis | reverse complement strand
CCTATCCTTCCCCTTCTGCTGTGTTTCCCCCTCCTCCCACATTGTCTCTGGTATCCATGGTTGCTTTCAATGCCTCTTCCCCCCATTTAATTGATTTGCTCATGAACTTAATTAGTCTAAATATTTCCAATAGCAAGTGCAACTGATGTATCCATATATATGAACACAAGTTTGACTTTAGGCATAAACCTCAGTGAGTAGAATGAACATACTAGAAAGTAGCACCTAGTTAGGGCTATATAGTTTACTGTAATCATCAAATACTCATTTTTTTTAAATTTCGATAAAAACAGTTTTTGTGGGTATTTTTTCCCTCCTGAAACTTTTTATTTAATTAATTAATTTACATTCATCCCCTAAGCATTGTCACAACATACCAAATGTGGTTTTCCATCTAGAATAAACTACATAGTGGCTTAATCATGCATGTTATCAATAATTTTCCATTTCTAGCTTCATATATATATATTTACATATATATATATGAAACTATATATATATATTATTTTATTTTATTTTTTTACCCCATATCTGCCTTTTCCCACCCTCTTCTCACACTATCTCTGATGTTCATAGTTCTCTTCAATCCCTTTCCCCTCCACATTTTGTTGATCACACAATTTCGTAAGTAATCTATTTTTTTAAAGAATTATTTTATTTAACTTTATTTATTATTATTATCATTATTATTTTCCAGTTTGATCAGAGAGAGACAGAGAGAGAGAGAGGAAGTGAGAAAGCAAGCCACCAGGTCTGAGACTTGAACCGTGGTCGGCCATGTGGGAGTCCAGCACCTTTAACCACCATGCCACTTGCTGGCCCCAGTAATCTAACTACTTTAAATAACAAGTTCAGCTGGTAATTTCAAGAAAAGCAGTTTTGAACTGATAAGGAAATTTCCTTGAAACTTAAAACCTAGAAACAGGTTAGTATTCAGTTCAGATAATAGGTACATGAACGTATTGACAGCTCAAGACAAGACAAAAATCCTTAAAACTGGATAACAAAGCTTAGAAGAAAAGCAGCAATATTCTGTCAAGTCACAGAATCCTATTTCACCAGTTCAGTCTCATGTACTTTATCATCTATTGCAGTTCGATCTTCCCTATTGAATTCGGGGATATAATATTTAATTCCAGACTTGTCCCTACAATTAAGTCGCCCATTTTCTTAGTTTTTGAACTCTTATTTCTGTGTGTCTGCATTTAATTTTACTGACATAGCACTCCCTTAAGAACTTCTTGAAGATCTGGTCTGGTGCTGGTAAATTCTTTCAAGTTTTGTTTATCTGAGAATGTTCTTGTCTTTTCTTCCCATATGAAGGATAATCTTGCCAGGTACAGTATTATTGGTTGAAATTGCTTTTCCCTTAACACTTTGAAAATATTTTCCTATTTTGTCCTTTCTCACATTATTTCCTGTGAGAGATCCGCTGTTAGTCTGATGGGATATCCTTTGTAGGTAACTTGCCATTTTTCTCTTGCCAATCTTAATATCTTGTCTTTGTCTATGGTTTTGGTCAGTCTGGCTATAATCTTGGAGAAGGTCTTCTTGGGTGATTCTATTTGGGGTCCTTTGTATTTCTTGGGACTGAATCCTTGAGTGCTTCTCTAGGTTTGGAAAGTTTTCTTGCAGGATTTCATGGAATAGGTTATCAATGCCCTTATGAGTCTCTTCACCTTCTGGGATGCCTATTATCCAGATGTTTGGACATTTGATGGTATCTAGTATTTCTCGTATATCATTCTCAAATTTTGGGGCAATTTTCTCAGTCTTCGTGGTGGATTTTTCTAGGCCAGCATTTTTTCTCTTCTACATCTGAGATTCTATTTTCTGTATGATCTAGTCTGCTTTTAATACTTTCAAGGGAGATTTTGACTTCCTGTATTATAGTCTTCATCTCGAACAGTTCCATCTGATTCTTTTGTAAAGTGTGTAATTCTTCTTCTAGATCTTTCATGAATTTTCCTCACCTCCTGGAACTCGTCAGCTCCTTTCTCCTCCCTCTTCTGCAGTTCATTTTATCTCTTCTCTTCCATCTCTGTTAGCTTCGCCATTATGAATGATCTAAATTCTTTATCAGACATTTCCATTGAACTGTCTGTGGATAAAGAGGAGCTATTCTTTTCCCTTGGAGGAGAGGTATTTTCTGGCTTTCCCATGTTTCTTCTGGCTCTGTGGTGATTTCTAGTCATCTGATGGATGGTGTGTTTCTTCCCAAACTGGAAGTTCAATCTGAGAAGTTGAGGAGAGTGCAGAAAAGGAAACAGAGAGAAATAACAGTAACAACAACAACAACAAAAATAAGAATTAGAAAAAGAGAAGAAAAAACTAAGAGAAAAAACTAAAAAAAATTTAATAAAAAGCTTTGCCTTAAAAAATTTTAAAAAGGTGGGACCAGCAGTTAGTGTAATGGCTATGTCGCCGGACTCCCATGTACTCAACCGCAGTTCGAGTCCTGAACCTGGTGGTTTAAACTCACGCTGGGCGCGTGTGCGTGCGTGTCCAAGATCCCGAGAGGAGAATGGAGGAGAAGGGATTGCGGCATGGCTTTCCCCCCGGGGGGTGATTTCTCGCTTTCTATATCTCAGTCTCTCTCTGTCCTTCTGGTGAGTGCACGCGCCCTATAGCAAAAAACCTCTCAAAAAAATATTTTTTTTAAAAAAGGAAAAATTACAAAAAAACATGAGAAGACAGAAACAGGTAGAGTGAGGGAACCAGCAATTGGCATAATGGCTATGTCGCTGGACTCCCACGTAGTCGACCGCGGTTTGCGTCCTGGACCCTGTGGCTTAAAACTCACACTGGGCGGTATGCGTGCGTGCCCAAGATCCTGAGAGGAGAATGGAGAAGAAGGGATTGTGGCGTGACCATCCCCCCTAGGGGGTGATTTCTTGCTTTCTGTCTCTATGTCTCTCTCTGTCTGTCTGGCGAGTGCACGCGCCCTATAGTGAAAACCTCTCCAAAAAAAAAAAAAAGAGAGAGAGAGAGAGAAAAAGAAACAGGTAGAGTGAGAAAAAGACAGCAGATACCAAGACAGGAGGCTTGAAAGGATTCTTCCTACCACGCGAGTTTGTGTGCTCGAGGCTGAATTATCAGTGGAAAATCTTCATTCATCTGTTTCCCCTGAAATGGCTAGTTCTCAGGAGCTATGAAGTTGTCTTCAAGAAGGCTATGTTTCCTTGCCTCCATCAATGGTTATTATTTTTGCTTCTAATTACTTAATTTTCATCCAGCAAACACATGGGGACCTTAAAAAGTTCATGGAAAAGTGGAGTTAAAGTATGGGTTTATTTTAGCGTAAAAAAAGTTTTGATATCCATGCATAGTTTCTTCATAGTACATGTTTTTCATTACTTTCCCTTTTTTAAAGAATTATTTATTTATTTAATTTTATTTTTTATTATTCAATTTGACCAGAGAGAGATGGAGAGAAGGATAGTGAGAAAGCAAGTCACTAGCTTCAGGACACAAACCATGGTTGATGATGTGGGAGTCCAGCGCCCCAACCACCATGCTATCTACCAACTCCTCCATTACCTTCTTAAAGTTTCAAACACACATACCTTATTCCTGGAGCATGGGAACTAAACATCATTCTTTTTTTTTAAGAGATTTTTCCTATATGGCACGTGCACTTTCCGGAGAGACAGAGAGACAGAAAGTGAGAAATCACCCCCTCAAGGGGGAATGGCCACAGCACAATCCATTCTCATACTGGGCACACACACACACATGTACCCAGCATGAGTTTTAGCTTTCAGATCTGGGACTCGAACTATGGTTGACTACTTGTGATTCCAGTGATGTAACCATTTCACCATCTCCTGGTCCCATAAATAGCATGTTTTTAGTGACTACTAGGTCAGTGAGCAAATGAAGAAGATTATTTTATTTTCATTTATTTATGTATTTATTTTGGAGAGGTTTTTGCTATAGGGTGCGTGCACTCGCCAGACAGATAGAGACATAGAGACAGAAAACGAGAAATTACCCCCCAGGGGGATGGTCACGCCGCAATTTCTTCTCCGCCATTCTCCTCTCGGGATCTTGGGCACACACGCACATGCGCCTGGTGTGACTTTTAAGCCACCAGGTCCAGGACACGAACCGCGGTCGACTATGTGGGCGTCCAGCGACCTAGGCATTACGCTAACTGCTGGTTCCCGAAGAAGATAATTTTAAATTTTCTTGAGATAAATGAAAATGCAAATACCAAAACATATGGTATACAGCAAAAGCAATTCAGGGTTACTTCAAAAAGTTCACGGAAAATGGAATTAAAATACAAGCTTGTTTTGGTGTAAAAAAATATGACGTCCATGCCCTGTTGTTTCAGAATAAACATATGTGTCCCCAGCTATATAACAAGAACCACGGTAGGTTTGGGGATTAAAAGAACAAGACATGAGGCCATCAGGTGGCATAGTAGTTGAGGCGCTGGACTCTCTCCCATATGGCCAAATGCAGTTTGAGTTCTAGACCTAGCCGCTTACTTTCTCACTTTCCCTCTCTTTTTATCTGTCTTCCTCTCTCTGGTCAAATTAAAAAATGATGACAGCTAAAATTGGATAGATAATTCAAGACACTTAAAGCCCCTACCTTTGTAGAACTTATATTCTTTATTCACCTGTACAAAATATGGAAGCTAAACATAACTTTTTTTTTTCAGTCTTCAATTTTATTGTTCTGTAAGTATGTGTCATGATGCTTTCTCACTTTAAAAGATACTCCAGAATGTTTTTTGCATGTAATACAGTTGTATTGATGTATATGGGCTCTATGACACAAAAAGTATAAACGATAGAAAGATTAGTATATTTGCGGTCTCTCAGGTGGCATGGTGGTTAAGGTGCTGTACTCCCACATGGCTAACTGCTGTTCCAAGTCCCAAACCTGGTGGCTGGCTTTTTCATTTTCCCTTTCTCTCTCTGTTCAAGCTAAATAATAATAAGTTATTTAATTAAATCATTATTTAAAGATTAGTAAGTATACTTGTCTCTTTTGAAATATTAAACTTCTATATGATGAAAAGCATTAATATGCAATTCCCAGTAGAGAAAATCCCATGTGACTCATAAAAATGAAAAGATACTCAAACTTTCCTATATCATAAAAATCAGATTACTATATTAACATCATCAGACAGGCAAAATTTGATGTATCTAGCACTGAACACCGTCATTTTTGGCAGGGATGAGATGTACAGCTTCTTGAGAGAGAATCTGACAGTAAGTAGTAAGGTAGAAAATATGGCCATGCCACATCCTCGCAGTTCTACTTTTCTGTATGTATTCCTGGCCATGTCATCAGTGGAGATTGAATATGAAAAGCATGATATTGAATCAAGAAGGAAAGAGCAGAGTCACATGTTTATTACAACTTACATAAAAACCTAAAGGCACAAAAATAATACTGTGTAATACCTCAAGATGGACACACAAGTAATAAAAGCATAAAGACATTTCAGGGGGATACATGCCAACAACAGAATAGTGATTCCTTTGTAAAGGAAGAAAACTGGAAACTGGGTTCTAGGGGGGGGTGGCAAAAGGGGAGTCCTTCAACTGTAAATGTAACATTGTATCACGTTAACATAACTTTCATTAAGTCTAGGTAGTACAAAAGCCGGTATTTATTAGTAGTGTCTGCTGGGTTTTTCTCTGTGTTTATTTTATGGGGCTGGCCCTGTCACCCAGTGGCTAAGGCAGCTGGGTCCCATATGACCAGCTGCATGGTTCAAATCCCAGATGTGGCAACTTGAGAAATACTGGGTGCATGCCCAGACTCCCAAAAAAGAGTGAAATGGAGAAAGGACTGTGATATGACTTTTCCTGTCAGGGGGACAGGGTAGTGCTTTCTTTCTCTTTTTCTCTGTCTCTCTCTGGTGAGTACACATATCCTCTTTAAAATAAAGAAAAGGTTTTATGTATTTCTTTTGCCTTTATATATATATATATATATATAATATGAAATCATCCCCCAGTGAGGATGGCCATGTCACACTCCGTTCTCCTCTATTCTCCCAAGACTTCAAGACACACATGCACACATGCCTAGCCTGATTTTCATGCTGCTGAGTCTGAGACTTGAACTGCAGAGTCAGCCATATGGAATACAGCTGCCTCAACTGCCACACCACCTGGTGGTCCAAAGTTTCATGATTTTTAACAAGTTAAAATTATTTAGATTCAGAGGCCAGCTGGTGACATAGTGTCTAAGGCAGCTGGATTCCACGTAGTCAGCTGTGCAGTTGGAGTCCCAGACCTGACAGCTTGAGAAACACGCTGAGTGGATGTTGTGTGTATGGCCAAAATCTTGAAAGAAGGAAAAATGAAGAAGGGACTGCAGTGTCAAAATTCTCCTTGGTAGGGGGGGGGGTGCCTTCTCATTTTCTATCTGTCTGTCTCTCCAGTAAATGCATTCTGTATACGTCCTCTCTCAAATTAAAAAAAAAAAAAAAAAAAGTCAGTTTGGCCTGTGTTTAAATTTATCATTCTGCCAGCAGATGTACTTTGGACAAATTACTTGATCTCTCTTGACCTCAGTCTTAAGTAGAGATAAGAAAACTATCTGCCTTGAAGGATTATTGTAGGGCTTATTACAAAAGTCTATAGATAAAATTAATCACCATATGGTAAGGCACTCAGATTCTTAGTTTTATTTCCTTGATCATATATAGCATATTACTTTCCTCTTTAATTATATTAAGATTCAGTTGTTTTTTCACTTTTTTTTTTTTCCAAGAGAAATTTTTGCTGTGGAGTGTGTGTGTTCACCCGAGAGACAGAAAAATAGTGAGAAATCACCCCCAAGGGGGGATGGCCATGCCGTAATCCCTTCTCTTTTCTTCTCAGAATTTTGGGCATGCACACACACACACACACCTGGCCTGAGTTTCAGCCCTTCAGGGTTGGAACTCAAACCATGATCGGCCATGTGGGAGTCTAGTGGTATAACTATTATGCCATTTGCTGGCCCCATTTGTCACTCTTTTAACAGAAACAAAGGGGAATGTTTTTGTTGTGGGGCTCTGATTTATTCCTGTGTGGTTAAAAGACATAATTACTGTGCTTCCTTGTACTGAGTGAAGTGTGTTTGTTTTCAGTCAGCATCGGAATCTCAATGGTGCAGGAGACAGAGGAAGCCACCGGAGCAGTCAAGACCATCTCCGGAAGGATCCATATGCCAATCTCATGTTGCAGCGGGAGAAGGATTGGGTTTCTAAAATTCAGATGATGCAGCTACAAAGCACTGATCCCTACCTGGATGATTTTTATTACCAGGTCAATAACTCTGTTGTTTTTGACCCAGTATATCCCCATACACTAGGGAGGCTGTGCATTTAAATGTTAGTGATATTAAATATTGGTAAAACTGTTTTTAGGTATACCAGAACTTCAAAAAGTTCATGGGAAATATAATTAAGGTACAAGTAAAAAAAAAAATTGAAATCTATGTGTAGTTTTTCCATAATATGCATTTCCTAGGAAGTTTTTTAAATATCTGTTACATCAGAATTCAATGAGGAAATTCTGTTCTCTTTTCAAGAACCTCTTGGGCTATTGACCAAGACATTTACTTATATGCCTTTAACTTCTTAGATACAAATGGTCCTTTACCTACATTTTAAAATCCCTTTGGCATCAATAATATGGATCTTTTAATTAAGAATATTCATGGTCTAATTTTAAAGACATTTCCATTGATGATTCACTTTTTTTTTTTTTTTTTTTTGAGAGATTTTCACTGTAGGGCGCGTGCGCTCGCCAGACAGACAGAGAGAGACATAGAGACAGAAAGCGAGAAATCACCCCCCAGGGGGGATGGTCACACCGCAATCCCTTCTCCTCCATTCTCCTCTCGGGATCTTGGGCATGCACGCACACGCGCCCGGCGTGAGTTTTAAGCCACCGGGTCCGGGACACGAACCGCGGTCGACTACGTGGGAGTCCAGCAACATAGCCACTACGCTAACTGCTGGTTCCCGATGATTCACTTTTTAAAGGCTGGGATTTTCTGATCAGTTTATACCAATCTAACAAAAATTGGAGATTAGTACATTGATTGCAAGCTGTATTACTGCTACTGGTGTAAGTTCATTGTTTAGTGGTGAAGAGCAGCCATACTCTGTGCCTGAGTTACAACTGAAATCATCTTCTCACGTGATAGAATTACTTTGAAAAACTGGAGAAACTGTCAGCTGCTGAAGAAATGCAAGGGGATGGACCTAAAAAGGAGCGCACCAAGCTCATCACCCCTCAGGTGGCCAAGTTGGAGCATGCCTATAAGCCAGGTAAGGTTTTCATTTTCAGTCAATAATAAGAGAAATTTGAGAAGCTGCTGTTGAGATAAAATATAGATAACTACATGTGGATGGATAGGTAGAAATGTTTGGAAATTATTTACAGAGTACCATTATCTTGGCTGACTTGGAGGCCTAGTGATTAAGTCGGCTATATCTCACATGGCTGATCTCACAGGGCAGATCCCAGCCCTGGTGGCTTGAGAAGCCCACTGGGTATGTGCATGTGCCCCGGACCCCTACATGATAGAAAAGTCGAGAAGAGAGTGTGGCCTGACCAGGCCTGACCATGCCCCATTGGAGGGTACTTCTCCCCCAACCCCTGACTCTGGTATTCCTCTGGCAAATTAAAACATAAAACAAAGTACCATTGTATTTAATAAGTACAAATATCAGTCTTTATTCAAGCATGGTAGGAATGATTTGACAGATGGTCTTTTGAATACTTTTGTACCTGAGATAACATAGTTTTTTTATACCTATTATAATTTTTGATACCCCTAAAATAGAGAAGGGGAATGTGATTTTTATTTTGACTATTACTGTAACAAAAAAAAAAAAAGAGAAAGGATATATTTTGATAAGGGATTGCTTTTTTTAATTTTTTTTAATGTATAATTTACGTTTTAATTTTTCCCAGAGGACAGGGTTATTTTTTTGGGGGGGTGGGGAGGGATTTTTTTTATTAGGGCATGAGAACTCACCAGAAAGACGAGAGACAGAGAAAGAGAAAGTGAGAACTCACTCTCCAGGGGAATGGCCATGCCTTAATCCATTCTCCTCTTGGGATTTTGAGCACACGTGCTGGCGTGAGTTTTAAGCCACCAGGTCCAGGATTCGAACCATGGTTGACTATGTGGGAGTCCAGTGACATAACCATTATGCCATCTGCTGGTTCCCCCCAGAGGACAGTTCTTCATTCCTTGAAGATTCAGCCCCTTACTTGGGTTTTGGTGGAGGGCAAGAGGCAGCACCCACAGGTCTAAATTGGGGTGGGGTTATCTGGTCCTTCTGAGCTTCATAAGACATGTTCCCAACTGCCTTACTGTGAATGGCACAACTCACATAGTAATGTAGCTTCATATGTCATTTTGGGAGCACATAGGCATCGAAGACTGTAACTTTGGAGATGTCCCTGACTACTGCAGCTTCTGCTATGTTTTGGATGACGAACTTTTTAAAAACATGCATCGGGTGCAGTTCATGCAGTGAACAGGCTGCCTATGGCCACGGCCCTCTTTGACATGACCATTGTTCATTCTTTTCTTGGTCATCTTGGAAGCGAGGCTGCAAGAGTAAGGGATAGCTTCATTTTAAAATTTTATTTATTAAAATAGTTATTTTATTTCCTTTATCATCACCATTATTGTTTAATTTGACCAGAGACAGACAGAAAGGGAAAGTAGGAAAGCAAGTCTCCAGGTCCGGGACTCAAATCATGGTCGGCCTAGTGAGAGTCCAGCACCTTAACCACCATACCACCTGCTGGCCCCAGGCATTTCTTTAAATACATAAAACCTTGAAGGAAGTCATTAGACTATGAGTAAAGAACAGCAAAGATCTAGGTGTGCTGCCTGCCTTCACTGCTGAGTTTTTATGTTGCTGGAAATTGTTTCTCCTTGCAGTGCAATTTGAGGGATCTTTGGGAAAACTTACCGTATCTAGTGTGAATAATCCCCGAAAAATGATCGATGCTGTTGTGACATCTCGGGGTGAGGATGATGTAAGTATCCACAGAATCATGTTTTGAAGACTATCTAGGGTCATCACCATCTCTTTTGGAAAGAGATTAGATTGGGCATAGTTGCTGTAGTCTAATCTAGAGCTTTCCACCTGGCATGTCAAAGCATTCTGTTTTCTGCTGATGTGTTGAGATAGTAACACCTTCATTATTAATAAGACAGCGAGGCAGGGTCAAGGGTGGCAAGAATCTTTAGGCTAGGTAACTTTTGTTATAAATAGCATCTGTTTACTCCAGTTTGCTATTTTAAACCATTGGTATTTTCCATGAGTTTTAAAATTTTATCATCTTCTTTCCTTACTACAGCCCATAAACCTTTTGCCTATCTTTGAATTCCATTTAATGGTTTATGTGTGGATTGATTCAGTCAACTCTATGAACTTGGTCTACACTAGTGTCATTTTAGATTATTAACTTTCAGAGAGTAAAGATACCCTTTCAAAGTATAATCATAAATGCATTATACTTAATCACTATTAAAAATTTACATCGAATAATCTTATTTTTTTAGGAGACAAAAGAAAAACAGGTTCGGGATAAGAGAAGAAAAACCCTTGTCATAATTGAGAAAGTAAGTTAGAATTTGTTGCTATAGTTAGCTTCAAATAAGGAATTGTTGTATGTGTATGTACATATAAGAAGGGAGAAGTGAACAATCAATCAAATGTTTTTTATTTTAATTAATGAATATATTTTTAAGTGTCTAATGTTTACAAGGGTACTCTCAAAAGGACTGTAGTATATCTCTCTTGGAGTCCTGAGTTTTGTTTGTTTGTTTGTTTTTTTAAGAGATTTTTGGTACAGGGCGTGTGCGCTCACCAGAAAGAGAGAGAGACAGAAAGTGAGAAATCATCCCCGTGGGAGATGGCCATGCCACAATCCCTTCTCCATTCTCCTCTCAGGATCTTGGACATGCACGCACATGCACCCAGTGTGAACTTAAGCCACCAGGTCTGGGACTCGAACCTCAGTCAACTTACGTGGGAGTCCAGTGATATGCCAACTGCTGGTCCCAGTAGTTGAGTTTCTTGGAGCAGGTCACCCTTCTAAGTCTGGTGAACTCAGAGTAAAAATTACATTGTTCTCTCAGTGGACTAATTAAGTCAGTTCACAGATATTTGTTAGGTACTCCCTGGGTATGTGTATTATTCTGGATGGTAAGGAAATAATATTTTTTAGAGAGAGAGAGAGTTTGTAAAGCATAAATACCATTTTGCAATACCATACAACATAGACTAGGGACCACTAGGGGTGATTTCTCGCTTTCTGTCTGTCTGTCTGGCGAGCGCACGCCTCCTATAGCAAAAACCTCTCCAAAAAAACAAAACAAAAAAAAAGTTGCTTTTTTAAAAGACAAAAAAGCTTCAGTTTTACGAGTTTTCACTCTTGTTTTTATCTGGTGGTTCTAAACTGTGGAGTTCTTTATCTAGTTCTTTGTGATCCTGACCTAGTATGGTGTGGACTGCTTTGTATCTCCTATAGACTTATAGTTTACTCCTTGACGTGGAGGATTACGAAAGGCGTTATCTCCTAAGTCTAGAAGAAGAGCGACCTGCCTTGATGGATGAAAGAAAGCACAAAATTGTTAGCATGTATGAGAACTTACGAGGGAAACTGCCTGGACAGGAGAGGTAAGCATTTTGCACTTTGAGGAAAACATGACACCGGCTGGAGTCCTTCCTCTGCCTAACTAGCTCTACACAGTTCTGCCTAGGGGTACCTTTTCTAGTATCTCTTTACTCTCAGAATCTATCCCTTTGTCTTAGCTCAAATGCCATTTCCTATTAAAACATATAATCTATCCAGCCAACAACACAATCTGTTTATCTTGAATTGATTTATTCCACAAACATATATTCAGTATCTACTAGGGACTGTGCTAGGTGCTGGAGACACATTGGAAACATTAATGGGTTTTTGCTTTTGAGCTTACAGATTATAAATGGTTCGTAGTTACTAGCATGTTCAAACTTGTAGTTTTTATTATGTCATTTTCCTACTAAGATAGGAAAGTGTAAATATTTTTATATACTTTGGAGTGTTTTCATAGAATATTTATATGCAATGGAGACTAGTCAGTTTTTCAGTGGAGACTAAATTCTTTAACATGCTTTTCTCTGGATCTCTGCTGTCTTTTTCATACCTGTTAAGTGGAACAGAATCTTGCTAATGGTAAATGCTTTTAAATTCCCAAATGCTTATTTGATGAATTCAAGAGGATTGTGTCTCCTAATAACTCCCTTTCTCTTTGCTCATTCAAGGGAATAGTTGCTGCTTTTAAACTAGGACATACACAAAATAACAAAAACAAGCACTTTTTCAACACACCTGTTTTCTTTTTTTTAAGAGATTTCTGCTGTAGGGCACATGCATCTGCCAGAGATAGAGAGACAGAAAGTAAGAAATCACCCCCTGGGGACATGACTATGCTGCAGTTCCTTCTCCTTTATTCTCCTGAGAGTTTAGGCGCACATGCACGTGAGCCTGGTGTGAGTTTTAAGCCACCAGGTCTAGGTATCGAACCACGGTCGGCCATGTGGGAGTCCAGCACCACGCCATTTGCTGGCCCCTCAACACACCTTTTTTGGAACTGATAAGACAGATAGGTTAAGTATGGTCCATCTGTAGGTTGGATTTTTTTTTTTTTTTTTGAGAGGTTTTTCACTATAGGGCACGTGCACTTGCCAGACAGACAGGGACAGAAAGACAGAAAGTGAGAAATCACCCCCCAGAGGGGATGGCCACACCACAATCCCACAATCCCTTCTCCATTCTTCTCTCGGGATCTTGGGCACACATGCACACGCGCCCGGCATGGGTTTTAAGCCACTGGGTCCAGGATGCGAACCACAGTCGACCATGTGGGAGTCCAGCGACATAGCCATTACGCTAACTGCTGGTTCCCTAGGTTGGAATGTTATACAGATATTACACTGTACATAGTTGAAGTATATTGACATAGAAAAGTGATCACTAGAAGTTGAGTGAAAAAGGTCAACTTACAAACTTTTATGAATTCTGTGGAACCATTTTCTTTTTTATGAAAGAAAAACTACAATACATGGCAAATGTTTTTGAAAATAGTAACACTAATAAAATTACCTGAGATTTTGGATGACTTTTTCAAAACTGTTATTTATTGGGTTTTTTTGTTTGTTTGTTTTTGTTTTTATTTTTTTAATTTTATTAGAGTGAGACAGACGAAAGAAGAGAAAAGAAGGACTCAAAAGTGCTGTTGGCCATGTGGGAGTCCAGTGCCCCAACCACACCACCACCTGCTGGTCTTGAATGACCTTCTTTGTGCTCTCATATATATTTGTTGAGATATTGCTGTATCAACCATGTGATAAGTAAAGGAAAATTGCTACATGTAGTTTGACCAAGTGTTTTTAACTATATAATTTGTGAAAAGATTTTTCTACATTTATGAAACCTGGCAATTTACTTTTTATTTGGTTTGAGTTAGTTGGAGAGTTCTCATGATTTCAAACAAGTAATTGTAGCATGAAAATGAATCCAGTATATTTGTTCTGTAACATCTAAGAGGGACTAATGAAGATTCTTACATTGCTTCTGCTGACCTAAGTTGGCATTTTTTCTTTTCTTACAGGCCAAGTGATGACCACTTTGTACAGATCATGTGTATTCGCAAAGGGAAGAGAATGGTTGCCCGTATCCTTCCTTTCCTCTCCACAGAGCAAGCAGCTGACATTCTCATGACAACAGCCAGGAATCTCCCTTTCCTTATCAAGAAGGATGCACAAGATGAGGTAATCCACCATGGGAGGCATCTTCCCTTTGAGTCTTCATAGTGGATAAGATGTCTAGAATCAAAGCTTCACTTCTTCTGTTCCCTTTTGTGTATTTTGATCTAGTCTTTGGCAGTGGGATTGATTATTTAAAGCAAAATCTTACAGTACTTCAAGCTTGTAATTATTTTGGACTGTCAGAGGGCACGTGCACTTTTCAGAGACAGGGAGGAAAGTACTCCCCTATGGGGTATGTCACTCTATAATCCATCTCCATTTCTTTATCCTGTCAGGATTTGGGCACCCATGCACATGCCCGATGTGTGTTTCAGGCTCTCTGGGTCAGGATTCATACCATGGTGAGGCTATATGGGATCTGGCTTCCTTAATCAGTAGGCTACAGGACCAGTTCAGGCCTGTATTTTTAAATCTCATGTTTGGTTGAAAAGACCATGTTTCCAAACATGAGGGAAACAACAATGCCATTTCACCTAACATAGTTTTCTTTTTTTAAAAAAAAAAGAATTATTTTTATTTAACTTTATCCATTTATTTATTTTAATTTGACCAGAGACAGACAGAGTGAAAGAGAGAGAGAGTAAGCCAGCAAGTCTGGGACTAGGACGAGAACTGTGGTCAACCATGTAGGTGTCCAACACCCTTAACCACCACACCACCTACCAACTCCTTATCTGACACATTGTGAAGATGTGATCTCTATCAAAATTTCTTGGAAGGAGCTGGCAGATGGCGTGGTGGTTAAGGCACTGGACTCCCACATGACCAACTACGGTTCTAGTCCTGAGCCTGGGAACTTGCTCTCTCTCTCTCTGGTCAAATCAAAAAAATAACAATAATGAATGAAATTACTCTTTCGAAAAAAATAAATTTACTTGCAAGACAGGTAACTCAGCCCTACCCCAAACTACTGGATCAGAATTTACTGAAGACTCAGGAAGAAGAATCTTTGTAACAAAGTCCCCAGATGAATCTAATGGTTACTGAAGTTTAAAGATTTTGATCATGGTTACTTTTCTAGACGAGACTGTCAATCATGGGACCATTGTCAGGAGCTTAACATTAGCCTATAGACCCTATAGGCTTCCTAACTAGTGTCTCCCACAGGAGTCAGACTAATTTTTTTTTTTTAATTGCCATGGGTATGTGTGCACCCCACCTGCTCCACTCATGGGATGTGGTCACATTGAAATCCCTTCTCCATTTCTTTATTTTGCACATGCAAACACATACTCGTCATGTTCCTCAAGCCACTGGGGCCATGATTTGAATCATGGTAGGCCATGTAGGATCTCACTCCCTCACTCACTAGACTGCAGGGCCAGCCTGGGCTAGTGCTTTTTTTTTTCTTTTTTTTACCTCATACCTTATAGGTTTCATCTCTAGAAGTTCAATTTGTGTCTTTTTGCTACAAGCCATTGGGCACTATCCACTTCCACTTTTTTCTTAATAATTTTGCCATAGGGCTGGAGAGACAAAGAGAGAAGGTGAGAAATCCCCTCTTGGGAGAATGGCTATGCTGCAGTTCCTTCTCTTCATGGGATTTTGGGTATGCACTTGGCATATTTCTCAAGCCTCCTGATCTGGGCCTCACTGCACAATTGGCCATATGAGATCCAGTCACTTTTTTTTTTTCTTAAACAAAAGAACTATTTTATTTTATTTATTTTTATTATCATTATTATTATTATTATTTCAATCTGCTACAGGGTATATGCATGAGAGAGAGAGAGAGAGAAAACAAGCTGCCAGGTCCAAGACTTGAACTGCAGTTGACCATATAGGAATCCGGCACTTCGATCTCCATGCCACTCACTGGCCCGAAGATGTAACCACCTTAATCAGATGCCACTTGCTAGCCTTGCTAGTGCTTAAATTATTTGTTTATCATGATCTTAACTTGGCTGGAATTCGAAACAGTTATCCAGTTTATAAGTTAATTCTTTTTTAGGTTTTTGCCATAGGGCATGTATGTGCTTGTTGGAGAGAGACAGAGATAGTGAGAGGGAAATTGAGAAATGACCCTCTTGGGGGCGGAGTGGCCACACTGCAGTCTCTTCTTCATTTTCCTAGGATTTGGAGCATACACACACACGTACCCAACTTGATTTTTACCCCACTGGTCCAGGCCTTCGAACCGTGGTCGGCCATGCGGAAGTCCAGTACCTTAACCACCACGCTACTCGCTAGCCCCTAAGTGTTAATTCTTGGTTATAGTTTTTCTCTGCTTATATCTCTCATAGCACTTGAAAGATTAGCAAAATTTAGAATAGGCTTAGGAAGTTCAAAACAAGAAACTGATGAGTAAGACAAAGGAGTAGTATTACTGAGTATAAGTGTCAGAGTAATAAAATGTATGGGAGGGAACATGTTACAGAAGACAACAAATTGAGTAATAACCACCTGAATAATTAGTCCCTAGAAGACAAATGATGCCAGCCAGACACCTTGTAAGTTGTGTGCCATGAAAAGAATGGAAAATCCCTCTGGATTTTTTTTTTTCTTTTTTTGTAGTTTTTGCTAAAGGGTGTCTGGGCTCACCAAAGTGAGAGAAAGTGAGAAATCACCACTCAGAGGGATGGCCACACCCCACTCCCCTTCTCCAGTCCCCTCTCATGATTTTGGGCACTACACACACATGCCTGGCATGTTTTTCAAGCCGCAGAATTCAGGACTGAAATCATAGTCAGCCATGTGAGATTCTGCACTTTAACCTCCATGCTGCCTGCTTACCCAACCCTTGAAATTTTAACATCTGCAGAAAAAACTGATTGAGAAGTTTAAATCTCCTATCATTGAAAAAAATGAAGTGGAATGAGACAGGTACTTTTTTGTTTTTGAGAGATTTTTTTGCTGTAGGGTGCCTGTATTCACCAGACACAGAGGGAGATAGCAGGTGAGAAATCACTCCCCCAGGAGGGATGGCTGCAACGCAGTTCCTTTTCCACTACTTTTCTCTTGGGCTTTTGGGCATGCACACACACTCACCAAGCGTGAGTTTTAAGCCGCTGGGTCCAGGACTCCCACCACAGATCACTGTGGGAGTCCAGTGATATAACCATGAGCCATCTGCTGGTCCCTCCATCTAGTCTTTTACTTTCTAGAATAAAACTCAAATCCTGAAACTTCCCTCTGACCAGTTTTCATTCTTGGAATCTTTTTTATATATGTATAGTTATTTATTTTTATTTATCATCATCATCATTTTTTTAATAATAATCCCAGGCACATGTGCATGCATACCCAAAATCCTTAGAAGAGAATTTAGGAGAAGGGATTGCAGCATGGCCATCCTCCCTGGAGGGTGATTTCTCTCTTTCTGTCTGTCTTTCTCTCTGTCTGGTGAACACATGGGCCCGAGAGCAAAAATCTATCTTTTTTTAAAAAAAAAAAAAAAAAAGGGCCAACTGAAAATTACAGCTATCTTAGAGCATATAAATTGTAGGCAGTAAGGGAGCACTCACTAATTATATGCTCACAGAAACTTTGCAGTGGAAGCAAGTTTGGAAGAGCTTTTTTCATTCAGCAAATATTTATTGGATACTTCTATGTACCAGGCACTAGTTTACATTTTAGAAATACACCATCAAATTCTAGGTAGAAGGAGCTTAGAATAAAAAAAAAAAAGCTTGTTTTTGTGGAACATACCTGCTAGTGAGGAAAACTTCACTGCTTAAATATAAAGACTTTTTACCTACATGCATTGAAGAGCAGTAGACCATATCTCTAAATACTCCTTGGAGAAATAGCTGGCTCCAGGTCTGAGGGATGAGATGTCAAAGATAACCTTGGAATATTGTGCCAGAAAGCAGAAATGCTCATATATTACTAGGGTCCTGTCTAAAAAGGTGCACAAACAAATCTAATGAGGATGCCATCGTGAAAGGACTTCTGTTGGTTAAAAGTGGGATAATTTGCATCAGGAAGAAAAATTACAGCAGTAGATTGAAATACATAAAATATATTGAATTTGATGAATTTGTAATGATATGAAAAATATATTGACCATCTTGGAAATTGCTAGGTCAGCAACTCGTTATTCTGAAAATTGATAAATAAAGAAAAATAGGGACCAACAGATGACAGAATTGTTAAGTCGCTGGACTCCTACGTAGTTGACCATGGTTCGAGTCCTAGACCTGGTGGTTTAAAACTCACACTGGACGTGTGTGCATGTGTGCCCAAAATCCCAAGAGTAGAATAGAGGAGAAGGGATTGTGGCATGGCCATGACCCTGGGGGGTGATTCTCGCTTTCTGTCTCTCTGACAAATGCATATGCCCTATACCAAAAATCTCTCTTTAAAAAAAAAAAAAGGAAAGGAAAAGAATCACGTGTTTATCGTGCATTCCTTTTTTTGGGGGGGTGGGGGGAGAGATTTTCACTATAGGGCATGTGCACTCGCCAGACAGACAGAGACATAGAGACAGAAAGCGAGAAATCACCCCCCAGGGGGGATGGTCACTCTGCAATCCCTTCTCCTCCATTCTCCTCCTCAGGATCTTGGGCACGCACGCACTCGCGCCCGGCGTGAGTTTTAAGCCACCAGGTCCGGGACATGAACCGCGGTCGACTATGTGGGAGTCCAGCGACATAGCCATCACGCTAACTGCTGGTTCCCCGTGCATTCCCATTATGACCATAGAGTATAGTATAATACAGAATTCTTCATTAAAAAATGTTAACAAAGAAATGCTAAGATTACAAAATAGTAATTTCGTGAGCCTTAATGGAAAAGCAATCAGTCTGGACAGCAGTCATCACTGGCTGGTAAGTACATTAGCTAAAAAGTGGATGGGCAGAGGCCGACAGGTGGTGTGGTGGTTAAGGCACTGAACTCCAACAAGGCCTACTGCATTTCCAGTCCTAGACCTGGTGGCTTGCTTTCTCTCTTTCTCTCTCTCACTGTGCCTTTCTCTGGTAAGTACATATGCTCTATAATAAATTTAAAAATAATGATAATAGTAGTAAATTCAATAATTTTTTTTTAAAGTAGATGGGCAGAAGCTTATGCTATTCTTTTAAACCAGTGTAAATGGTTAAGAGATAAACTTGGGAACTCTACAATGGTTGGAGCATGCTGACAATACCTACTAATATTGAGTGCATCCACTAACGTACTCAACACCACTAAGAATGGCACAACTAAGCACAATGTGATTTTTTTTGTTTGTTTTTGAAGAAATTGTTGCTATAGGGCATGTGCAGTTGCTGGAGAGAGAGAGACAAAAAGCGAGAAATCACCTCCCTAGGTGGATAGCTATGCCATCCATGATCCCTTCACCTCCATTCTCCTCTCGGGATCTTGGGATGCAGGCACGTGTGCCCTGCATGAGTTTCAAGCCCCCAGGTCCAGGATTCAAACTGCAGTAGGCCATGTAGTGGTCCAGTGACATAACAGTTTCACCATCTATTGGTCCCATGATGTAATTCTTGACATAATATAGAACACCCAGCTCTATCCATGTAATTTTGTGGTTATTCCCCAATTCCCACTCCCCTCTGTTAATCCTGAATCTAGTCAAACCAGTTATTTTGACTGTCAATCTATAGGAATAGCAGAGGCTAGCAGAACCTGGTGACACCACAGCAATACAGTTAGCCCAATCACAACTATGGGACAAATGAGCCAGGTTCTTCAAATAATAAGCGACATGCGAAAAGGAGATAGGCGTGGCAAGTCACCTAGTACAGATTTTCAAGGGGCTCATCATAATTAGAACAAATCAAATGGTAAAATATTTTTGAGACAATTGGAGATATTTGAATTTGGAATAGATATTAAGAATGAGATTAGGAAGGGCCAGGGGGTGGTGCGTTGGATAAGGGTGCTGGATTCCCACATGGCCGACCATGGATCGGACATGGAGGTTTGCTTTCTCACTTTCCCTTCTTTCTCTCTAATCAAATTTTTAAAAATAACTAATGGAATTAAATAAATAAATTTTTTTTTAAAAAAAATTATATTAGGAACCAGCAGATGGTGTAATGGTTATATTGTTGGACTCCCACATTTGAGTACCAGACCTGGCAGCTTTAAACTCAATGCCAAGCGCATGTGCATACATGCCCAAAATCCCACAAGGAGAATGGAGGAGAAGAGGTTACAACATGGCCATCCCCTTAGGGGGTGATTTCTCATTTTCTGTCTCTCTTTCTCCCCGGTGAGCACATGCACCCTATAGCAAAAATCCATTTAAATTAAAAAAATTTTTTTACTATGTTTTATATGTATTTATATATATATATATACACACACATATATATATATATATATCTTTATGCCTATCTATATATATATGTGTGTGTGTGTATAATTTTTTTATGTTGGGTGAGATTGTGGGGACAATTTTGTTAGAGATACAAACTGAAGTATTTTGAATGAACTGGTATGATACAGAAGAACACATGTTTAATAAGATTAACAAAGTGTTGGTAATGGTTGTTGGTGGGGGGTGGTGGGTACATAAACTATTTTCAACTGTTCTTTGTACTTTTGTGTATCTTTTAAAATGTCCATAATAGAAGCTTTGTTTATTGAGAGTAGACCACAGTGGCATTTTTGGATGCCATTTAAAATTAAAAAGATCGGTTTTTATACTGTGGGCATTGAGTCCCTGGAGGCATTCTTGATGTCCTTTGATGTTGTACAGCCTAGTTAGAGGAGTAGCTCTGTACTTTACTTTCCAATCTAAGCTGCATTGTAGAAAGAAAGGAACCCATCAGCCTTGAGCTCTGATTCTTTGCTGCTAGCTATATAACTGAACACTGAGTTTCTGATCATTTTGCTTCTCTAATCTGTAAAAAACTGGTTAATTATTTTTCCAATTCCTCACTGAGCTTTTATAAAGATAAAGCAAGATAAGTCTGAAAATATTTCATAGTAATTCTGTAGCACTCTAAACTTAACCTGTCTTAAGAGTGCTTCTCACGGTGTGTTGAAATTGCCAATTATCTGTGTCTTCCCCACTTTACTTTTAGGTCCTTCAGGGTCTGTGTCCTGCTTTTCATTTGTTTTAGCCCATGGTGCTTGGCACATTGTGGACATGTAAATATTTGCAGAATGTGTTAAATATTTATGTGTTAGCATTAGTCTTGGTATGTATTTGAGAAGTTGTTTTACCCTCTAGGCTCATACTAGCCATGGTGTTTCCAGTGCAAACTGAGATGAGAAAGTTATCAGGGGATACCATGTTAGAACTCTAGTCGTGGCCCAGCCTCTAGTGTAGTCAGTGCTGTGCTGGACTGCAGTGCCAGAAGATACTCATGGCTGATTGCAGTTTGGATCTCTGTCCTTCTTGACCTGAGACAGGCTGGGTGCCAAGATGAAGGGTTACAGGAAGGAGATCGTGGCATGATGAGACCCTCTCGAGGATGTCCCTCCCTTCCTCTTGCACTCTCTTTTTCTTCCAATCCTCACCACACGCATACTATTTTGAATACAAATTTAAAAAGAAAAGGACACTAGGTGCCAGCAGGTGGCATAATGGTTAAGGCACTGGACTCCCACGTGGTGACTGTGGTTCGAGTTTAGAACCTGGTGACTTGAAACTCACGTTGGGCCCGCATGCATGCATGCCCAAAATCTCAAAAAGAGAATAGGAGAGAAGAGATTGCAGTATACACAACTGGGGGTGATTTCTTGCTTTCTGTCTCTGTCTCTCTGACAAGCACGTGTGTCCTATAACAAAAATCTCTCAAATAAAAGGACTCTGGACATCTACTAGACTTGTCACTCTTTCTTCTTAATCTTGCCTTAAGTAATTGTGTATACAGCTGAGCGTCCTTCCACCCCGCCCAATGATGGAGGGTAACTGGAGTAACAGTTGCCGGGATGTAATGCTTTGATTTATCTTTTGTAGGTGCTGCCATGCTTATTGAGTCCCTTCTCTCTCCTCCTGTATCATCTTCCATCAGTGACTGTCACCAGCCTTCTGCAACAGCTAATGAACCTACCTCAAAGTGCAACTGCACCAGCACCCTCCAATCCTCACCTCACTGCTGTGCTACAGAACAAGGTGGTCTTGCCCTTTTGTGTCCTAGACTTTGTGAAGCGTCTACATTTTAGTTAAAAATAATGTCCGCTGTGGCTATGGCAACTTCTAGAAAAGGCTTCTTTGAACTGGGAATCATGTTAAGCTGCTGGTAACAGAACTGGTAATAATAGTGGTTTCAATAGGATAAGATTTTAGTAGTTTCCCAGTGCATTTGAGATGGAAGGTCCTTCAATTTTTCTTTTCTGCCATCCTTAGCAGTAATTTCCATGTTCGTGCTCTCTCATGTCAGGGATGGTTGTGGAACTTAAGACTTTGCTTTACATCAGAAAGAGGTGGGTGGAAAGGACAGAAAGGTGCTGAGTGGCTGTCCTTGTTGAGACATTTTCTAGGAGTTACAGTCAACAACTTCCTTTATCTATGGCCTGGATGTTATCACACCTAACTGCAGGGAAACCTTGAAAATAACCTCTAGTTCTCTCTGTTGTCACCACAAATAAAATCAGAATTCTGGTAATGAGGATACAGGCATATTAGGTAGGCAAGTAGCCATGTGTCATAAGACTATAAATAATGGAATCCTTCATTTCATATTCATTCACATCAAATTAAAGATCCAGAGACTACAAAGGGAAGCTAATGTGGAGGAAAGAACATGAGTTGTTTTTTTGTTGTTGTTTTTTTTCAAACTATTAATTGAAGAACTTTTAAATTTCCAAGTCTCTTGAAAAAGCAATATTTACAGTGTAAATAAGAATGTCTGATACAATTAACACCAAACCAAGGTGATTTTGTTACATAAATTAACCCATTTATTATAGGCTAGTGATATTCCAAATGTCTGTGGAGCTTCTACTAGTCTTTCCATTCCTCAGTCTTCTGATAGCAGACATTACTGTGACAGCCAAAGTGATGGTGTAGGTCCAGACACCACTGGCCACCGTTTTCATTCAGGAACCACAGTGCCAGATTAGACAGAAGGGGTTTCAGTCCAGTCCTTGCCTGCTACTTTCCAGTTTTGTGATCCTGGGCAGATTATTTTTTCACTTTGCTGAGCCAGTCTCCAGATCTATAACATGGAGGTGATGTCATAGAGTCACAGAGTTGCCTCGGTAGACAGCTCAGTATAATGTCAGGTACTTAGTAGGTGTATGTGCTCAGTGGAGGTGAAAAAGCAGTCTCAAGACTCTCTTGCACCTGAAAACCCACCAAAGTGTGACTCTGAAGAACAGTCCATCAGAATGAAAAGGTGGCTGTGCCTCATGGGAAATAAGATGGCGTCTTAGGGTGATCGGTGATGTGCCTTCTGTTGTTTAGCCTCTTAGTTTTAATTTTGGTGAAAGCAGTAGAAAGTCATAAGGTCAGAGAGGATTGTATAGCCTAGTGCTGTTTTTTTTTTTTTTTTTTGGCAATAACATGAAGAGAAATTATGTGGAAAGGCAAGGTAACCTCTGTGAGTTGAACTTGGAAACTTGAGATGAAATCTCAAAATATTACCAGCTTACCTTTATGATCCATTATATAGATATAATTCATGTTTACCCAGTGCTGCTTATTCTTATGCACAGTTTCACTCCATATCTCTCTAGACTATGCTTCCTGCTTTTACTGTCCATTAAATAAAATACACTTTTATATACATCAGTCTCTAAAGCATGTTGCTGAATTTTAATAATACTGGATATGGTGAATACATCTACGTATATTTTCTCTCTTTATATTTTTGATTGTTGATATCCTCTCTAAACTTTTATGTTTCCAATTACCGTTTTTTAAGAAAATTTTCTCAGGAACCAGCAGTTAGTGTAATGGCTATGTCACTGGACGCTCACGTAGTTGACCGCGGTTCGCATCCTGGACCCGGTGGCTTAAAACTCACACCGGGCGCGTGTGCATGCGTGCCCAAGATCCCCAGAGGAGAATGGAGAAGGGATTGTGGCATGACCATCCCCCCGGGGGGGAGGTTCCTCCTTTCTGTCTCTCTGTCTCTCTCTGTCTGTCTGGCGAGCGCACACGCCCTATAGCGAAAACCTCTCTCAAAAAAAAAAAAGTTTCTCTTCATACTCTCATAATTTGAGTTATTCCTCTATACATTTTCCTACAGAATATTATTATTAATTTTAGGGCACATGTGCTTACGAGAGACAGAGAGACAAAAAAACGAGACATCACCCCCTGTGGGGGATGGCCATGCCACAATCTCCTCTCCTCCAATCTCCTCTCAGGATTTTGGAAACACGTGCACACACACCCAGCATGAGTTTCAAGCCACCAGGTCAAAGGCTCAAACCACGGTCAACTACATGGGAGTCCAGTGACATAGCCATTACGCCGTCTGCTGGTCCCCCTCTTGTGGTTGTTTTTTTTTTTTTTTTTTTAAGTGGTGGTGGTGGGTGGTGACCTTTTGTAGTTCTCAACATTTTTTTTTTTAAAAAAAAAAAAAAAAAAGATTTATTTATTTATTTAATTCCATTTGTTATTATTGTTTAATCTGACCAGAGAGAGAGAGAGAAAGGGAAAAGAAGAAAGCAAGCTGCCAGGTCTGTGACATGAATTGTGATCAGCCATGTGGGAATCTAGCACCTTTAACCACTATGCCACCTACTGGCTCCCTTAACACTTTTTTGAAAATTCAAAATATTTGGACCAGTCAGGTTGTGGGGAGGATAAAGTGGCTGGATCCCACCTGGCTAACTGTGCGGTTCAAGGCCTGGATCCAAAGGCTTGAAAAATAGGCTATGTGAGGGCCAGCAGATGGCGTAGTGGTTACATTGCTGGACTCCCACATGACCAACCATGGTGAGAGAGTCCTGAACCTCGTGACTTGAAAATCACACCAGGTGCATGTGCGTGCATGCCCAGGATCCTAGGAGAGTAGAGAAGGAATTGAGGTGTGGCCATCCCCCCTGGGGAGGTAATTTTTCACTTTCTCTCTCACTGCGTCTGTTTATCTCTGACTCTGGTGAGCACACCCTAAGACAATAACCTCTTTTAAAAAAAAAATGCTAGGTGCATGTGCATGCATGTGCGTGCCCCATATCCCAAAAGGAGAAGGAATTGTGGCATGGCCAACCCCCCTGGGAAGAGGTGACATCTCATTTTCCCTCCCTCCCTCTCTTTCTCCAGTGAGGGCACATGCCCTGTAGCAAAACTTTAAAAAAAATTTAAAAAATCAAAATATCTAACTCTGTTTAATGTTCTTTTCTTATTTTTTCCATGAACTTTAATTTTTTGAAGTTTGTCTAAATTTGACTTTCCTTTTTAATTCATTTTGGTTCTTGTAAACATGAGAAAAGCCAAAATCCACATCATCCTTTGTGAAGAGAAATCATCTTTTCACCTCAGGACAGGAAAAAGAGGACCAGGGGGCACCATGTCTTTATTTTCAGTGGTTGCACTTGGTATTGCTGTGCCAGAAGTAACACCTGGCAAGCAGAGACAGTCTCTTGGCTCACGCTTGTCTGGTCGATTACTGGCTTCACAGAAAGTGCAGCCCTGTTTGGATTTAGTGCTAGTTCCCATCTAATACTCAGGACCCCAGAACAGTGGTAGCGGGTGTGGTTGTAGTGCAAAGCGTGATTCCCTGTCTCTTGTAGTTCGGCCTGTCACTGCTCCTCCTCCTCCTGAGCCGCGGAGAAGACTTACAGAGCTCAGACCCTGCTCCAGAATCAACACAAAATAACCAGTGGTCAGTATGGACTGGATTTCTTTAAGTTCTTTTAGGTAATTTTTTATCTTTCATTTTTTGTTTGTTTCGGTTTTTTTTTTTTCATACTGTTATCATGGATTTTTCCTATCAGGACAGAGGTGATGTTCATGGCAACCCGAGAACTTCTACGGATTCCGCAAGCAGCCCTGGCCAAGCCAGTCTCTATACCCACCAACCTAGTGTCCCTCTTTTCCCGCTATGTCGACCGGCAGAAACTGAACTTGCTGGAGACAAAACTGCAGTAAGTGTGAAACAGGAGAGCTCCACATTTCACTCCAGTTGGCACTTTAGACATTATGATTAGGATGAAAAGGATAAAATTGGATGTAGAAGAGATGAAAGACTTTCATTAAATATGTGTGTATCTACTGTACTGGGTGTGACAGTGCTGTCATAGAAGCTGACTTAATGCTAAGGGTGGGAAAACATCTTGGGTGTTTTGTGATAAGAATTATTACAAGGATGTAACTTTAATACAAAAGCTTGCCTTCTGTTTTACCTCATTTATACAAACAAGTTTCCTTTCTCTCTTTCTCTTTGTACCCTTAGGCTAGTTCAGGGGATACGATAAAAGATCTCCAAATGTGTCCTGTACCTCCTGTTGGCTGCCACCTGCACTGCTGCCATCACCAATGGAGTGTTTTTAATGAGGGAGGGAAGGTAGCTTATTCCCCAAAGCAAAGCCTTGTGTGATCAATTCCTGTTCACAGGAGTTGTCTCTAAATGCCAGGTATTTCCCTACTGCTCTGTGAAATTTGGCTGGGTGACACTTCTGCTGGTTTCTTCTTTACCTTCTATGTTACAATTCTGCATGTCCTACTTTTACTCAATTCTTCGCAATTTTGCATTTTCTTTGCCCTAGGGACACAAATATAATCTTGCCCTTTGTTCCACCACCACCACTCCAGGTCAGAGTAGATTGTAGCCTACCAAAGGATTCCTTCCCTTATCCTATTGAAATTTTTCATTGCCCCGTATTAATATGACTGTAGGAGAGCAAATTAAGTAGAAGTCAAGATATAGAGATGTTTATACACACCCACACTTATATACATACATTTATGTGATCTCCAGAGGGTCCTTAATAGGCAAGTTTTACATTAAAAAATCATTAGTTGACACATGCCTCCTCTAAACACAAACCAGCTGATGTATTTTAGTCTGTTTCTATTCCATCTTATAATTAATTCGGTGGGCCCTATTTGTTTTAATATAAATACAGGGTATGCAGCGCATCTAATGAAATCGGAACTCTTTAATTGGCTGATGCCCAGCTCTAGGCCGAGAAGTTCCTTTTTCTTCTCCCCACCTGTATTTCCTTTGTTTCTGTTCACTTTAATGGAAACAGCACACGGTTATGCCTTTTTCCTGCTACAGCTATAGCGTACTTGAGCCTGTCTTCAAGTGCATTCAGGACCACCCAGGATGATCCTCACTTACAGCCTGCTTCTGCAGTGTAGCTTTTAGCACACTCGCCCTGTCTTCCTGAAACTACTTCAGTAAGCCATGCTTTTACTTCTCTCTCCCTGAATTTATTTGGTGTAGCCATGGAAGCTAAGTGTTTGGCCTGCTCTGCTCTTTAGTCACCTCCATACCACAGTCCCTGCTACTTCATCTCACACAGGCCCCATTCCCAGGCAGCCAGGGGCCTGGATTTGAATTCCAGCAGGGACAGCATACTGTTATCTTTCTCACTTACCCTTTTCCCATTCAGCTATCTACCGAGATCAGGGGCTTTGATCCCTAGTGATTCCAGTCGTGAAGGAAGTTAAATCTGAATTAATTTTATGTTACCGTCCTGATCTACTTTCTGCTGTTCTCACCTTTTCGAATGTAGTTGGGGAAAAATGGGGAGACAGATTATGATATTTAAAGAGAATGAACATTTTGCACATACATGTATTGTACAACAGTAAAATCCTCCGTTATAACCAGCTGTCCGTGTTCTCCATCTCCGTATCTTCCCATTTGGTAGCCCCAGGCTCTACCAGCTGTCCCAGTGACCATGGCCTAGCTTCCCTCCACCATCACTTACTATCTCCACTCTGCAGCTGTCCTGCCTTTCCTTCACAACCGATCAAGTGAACACTTGATATTATTTCTTCCTTACTGTGCTTTATCTTTTTTGTTCGGTTCTAATTAATGAAAATAAAAGTTTCTAAATTTACATTTTTATAGGGTATTGTAAATAAAACAAATTATATACTTGAAGAAAATGTGTGCCTGTTTTTACTTGTTATTTCCAAACTTTTTTTTTTGGGGGGGTGGGGGGAGAGGTTTTCGCTATTGGGCAGATGTGCTTGCCAGAAAGACAGAGAGACAGAAAGTGAGAAATCACCCCCCAGGGGGCATGGCCACTCTGCAACCCCTTCTCCATTCTCCTCTCGGGATCTTAGGCACACATGCACATGCACCCAGTGTGAGTTTAAGCCACCAGGTCCAGGACTCGAACCACAGTTGACTACATAGGAGTCCAGTGACCCAGCCATTACACCAGCTGCTAGTCCCATTTCCAAACATTTTTAATGTGTTTCCAGTATATTTAGATAGACTGAGAACTCTCTTGATGTTAAGAATTAATAAGGATATTATTACCTAATTTTTTAACCCTTTTATTTTGTTGTAAAGGAGCCAGATAAATATCTTGTCTTTATATGGTAACTTTCCTTTAAGAGTTTTATTTTTTGGAGAGGATTTTGCTATATAGGGCGTGTGCGCTCGCCAGACAGACAGAGACAGAAAGCAGGAAATCACCCACCAGGGGGGATGGCCACGCCGCAATCCCTTCTCCTCCATTCTCCTCTCGGGATCTTGGGCATGCACGCACATGTACCCGGTGTGAGTTTAAGCCACCAGGTCCAGGACTCGAACCGCGGTCAACTGCGTGGGAGTCCAGTGACATAGCCACTATGCTAACTGCTGGTCCCGCCTTTAAGAATTCTTTAAAGAAAGAAAAAAGGAAGAAGAACCTAGGATACTTTCAGTCTCCCCACCTCCCTTTTTTTTTTTTTTTTTTAAAGAATTACTTTATTTAACTTTATTTGTTTACTTATTTTAATTTGACCAGAGAGAGAGAACACGTGAGAAAGCAAACTGCCAGGTCTGGGACTTGAACCATGGTCAGTCCATGCCACCTGCTGGCTCCCCCATCTCCCATTTTAACTATTACACAAAGAGAATTATAAATTTTAGTTGATGCCCTGTATACAGTTCTCCATCCTGCCTATATTTAGACCCTTATAAATCTTTCCCCTGACTTTTAAGAGAATCCTGGAGCCCAATTTGGCATTAAGCTGCCTTCTTGGTTAGTATTTCCTTAGTTCTAACTATATTATATTTCAAAATTCATTTCCTCAAAGGAGATGGGAATAGGTTTGTACTTTATGGTAAGATTATATTAATTATTTTAGACTTCAGAATCGCATGGTTACTCTCAAATGTGCAAGATAAAAGGCTGAGCAAACAAGTGGAGAGAGAGAAAAAAGTTCAGTGATGCAAGGGAAGAAGATAGGTTGACATTATTGGCACCTACTTATATAAAGCTAATTTTTTCCCCAAGCGAGGACAGTCTTCTTGAGGTTAAATAGCTTGCCTGAGATGACACATAGTGGGCAGCAGAGCGGGGGACTCAAGCAGGATATTCATCCTCTGGCAAAAGATTTATTTTCACCTCTTCACACAGAAGAAGCACAAGGTCTCATTAAATAGACCTTACATCTTTACAGACCTACAGTTAACCTTGGTACAGTGGATTGGCCTGCAGATAGTCCCAGAAGGCTAGATTCAGAATGTCAGAGGTGAGGAAGACCTTGGAAACCCTGTAATCCAGCCCCCCACATTTAAAATAGAAGGATGCTGAGCTCTGAGGGACCAGGGACTTGCCGAAGTCCCACAGCTGGTTAGTGGTAAAGCCAAGGCAGGAACAGAGATGTGAGTGTTTTCTGCTGCTCTACAGACTATACAGTTCACCGTAATTCGAAAAACTGACCTTAGTCCAGAAAACGTGTTAGTTTTTTTGTGAGAAAAAGGCTTAAGTTTGGGAACCAGCAGTTAGCGTAATGGCTACGTCGCTGGACTCCGACGTAGTTGACGGTGGTTCGTGTCTCGGACCCGGTGGCTTAAAACTCATGCCGGGCACATGTGCGTGCGTGCCCAAGATCCCGAGAGGAGAATGGAGGAGAAGGGATTGCGGCGTGACCATCCCCCCTGGGAGGGGGTGATTTCTCACTGTCTGTCTCTGTCTCTGTCTGTCTGTCTGGCGAGCGCACGCGCCCTATAGCAAAAACCTCTCAAAAAAAAAAAAAAAAAAGGCTTAAGTTTGAAGTACTTCTTTATGTCAATAGTTTACAATAACAGTACCAACTGATATTTAAATTATATAGTGTGTATCAGATACTATTCTAGCTGCTTTGAAAGTCATTGTTAGGAGCCAGCTGGTAGCTTAGTGGTTATTTGGCAATTTAAAGAGCTTCAAAAGTATTCATAGTTTTGACCAATTTGGCTTTAGGAATCTCCTAAGGCAATACAAAACAATGATACTTAGGGCTTTATTATAACATAAAAACTAGAAATAACCTAAATGTTCAACACAATAGTGATTGATAAATACTAATTCATGGGCATGGACAATTATTGGGTCACTGGAAAATATTGGGATGTAACTTTTTCATAGTCTGGCTTATTTCAGGTGTATTTATTCCGTTTCTATGCAAAAAATGTGTCATGATTTTTTCGACAACCCAATAGAAAGGCAGAGTAATTGTGGGATATGTTTATGATGAATGGGGAAAAGGGGATATAACATGCATTTCATGTCCATTTTTTAAAAGAAAGATGCATAAATGATGAAAAAGAATATTGGAAGAATATGTATTTTTTGTGTGTGTGTGTTTTAAAATCATCTTTATTAAGGTATAATTTACACACAATAAGTTCACCCCTTAAAAGTGTACAGCTCAATACATTTTTACAAAGATATGTAGTCATGTAATCAAGACATGAATATTTCTATCGCTCCAAAAAGTTGGAAAGGATATGCTTTTAAAGGTTACTGGTATCTATTTTTAAAAAGGAGGTGGAATTATGAGGAACTTCCTTTTCATTTTGCTTTTTAGTTAATTTCCAGATTTTCTACAACATACTGCTTTTCTTAAGAATTAATCTTTAAAAGAATTATTTTCATTTAATTTTTATTTATTATTTTTATTTAATTTGACCAGAGAGACAGAGAGAGAGGGAAAGTGAGAAAGCAAGTCACCAGGTCTAGGACTTGAACCGTGGTCACTATCTGGGAGTCCAGCACCTTAAACACTACACCGCCTACTGACCCCAAGAAAAATTAATTTTTTAAAGTTTATTTCTGCACATTTGAAAGAGAGCCAGTCACCCACAACAGGGGCCACGACACTGTGATCCCCCCCCACCCCCAACTTCAGCAGGTAGCAGAGTCACGGGGGTGCCCACACATGCCCAGCATGAACCAGGAGACCTCAGGACATGAACCTGGCACTCTCTCACATGGTCCTAACATTACAGAGCACCTAATCACTACTGCACCACTGTGGCTGGCTCAAAAGACTTTTTTTTTTTTTTTTTTAGAAGTTTTTGCTATAGGGAGAATGCACTTGCCAGAAAGACAGGGAGACAGAAAGTGAGAAATCACCCCACAGCGGGGATGGCCATGTCGCAATCCCTTCTCCTCTTCTCTCGGGATCTTGACATGCATGCACATGCGCCTGGTGTGAGTTTAAGCCACTGGGTCCAGGACTCGAACCGTGGTCAACTACATGTGAGTCCAGTGACGTAGCCATTACGCCACCTGCTGATCCCCAAAAAACAATATTTTTAAAGAAAAACTATTTTGAACAATTTTGTTACTTGGGGAAATACTAGGAATATAATTTTAAATAAAATGATTTCTGTATATGTACATGAAAATCCATGTGGTGAAAAATAGGGGATAAAAGAATGCAATGGAGATTCCTTTAAGAGGAGGGGTTTGTGAGGAGTTTGTATATAGGTGACTTGTTTCTGCTTTTCCATATTTTCCAAGTTTGTCATCAATGAGCATGTATTTTATTATAACCATAAAAGCTTAGTCTCTAAAAATTGCTAAAAATAGTAGCTGTCTTTTATAGTGAGGAAGTAAGTTCCAACAAGCTTACATGTGTCTTTAGAACCAATGCACTTGACAATGTAGCTGTACAAGTCTGGAAAAAAATCATCTGAAAACAAGGCAGTTATCCTGAGATGTGCTCAGTTTTTCCATTATGAACATTTAAGATGGTCTGTCAGTTGAAGCACCAAAGAACCACTTTAGTAAATCCAAGTTATAATATATCTCCCAGTAAGCTTCCACATTTACGCTAAATCGCATTTTTTCCCAGCTGTGCCTTATTGAATCACTGAAATTGCCCTGTTAAACAGAAGAAAGACCAAAACATGACTTTCTGAATTTGATAGCCATGTACATTTCAGGGGGAAGGAGGGAAATAAAGTCCATTGAGAAGGAGTGGGAAGACTGAAGGTGTACTAACTTTTGTCTCAACTAAGCTTAACTACAGTGTGTGAGGGTTTTCTTTTTTTGGTAGAATAGTTATTTTTTTTTTAATTTGCATTTAATCACTGCACATCTTTACAGCATACAAAATGTTTTTTTCCCAGCATGAATACAGTGTATATTAGTCCAGTCTAAGACATTACTGTGTACATTTCATCAACAAATACCGTTTCATTTTTTGTGTCTGTTAAATGAGGTTTTTTCCAGACCAGCCAGGAAAAAGTCATGATGCATTTTTGCCAGGTAGGAAAAATGATGGCGTGTGGTTAAGGCAACTCTGTACTTCGACATGGCTGGCCACAATTCAAGTCCTGGGCCTAGTGGCTTGCTTTCTCACTTTCTCTTTGTCTCTCTGGTTGAGTGCACATGCACCATAGCAAATTAAAAAATAATAATAAATTAATAATTCTCCATAAATATTTTCCCCCTGATTCCTTTCCTCTCACCCCCTATTACCACCCCCTTCTATACTGCTTCTATTGTCTGCTATTGTCCCCCCTCCCACTTTTATACCTTCCAGTCTTTCTGTTTCGGCTGTAGAGCACAGACATTTGAAATATATTAAGCAGGGGCATACAGTGCCTCTCTCATAGTCTGACTTGCATTGCTTAACGTTAAATCTTCCATATTCGTCCACTTTGTATCAAATGTTGAGCTCTTGTTTTTTACAAATTCCAGTGTATATGTGCCATATTTTTTTCAACACATTCATCTGATCTTGGACTTTTGGGTTGATTCTGTGTCTTAGCAATTATGAATAATGTTTCAACAAAAATGGATGTGCACGCATTTTTCTGACTGATTGTCTTCCTATCCTTTTGGTGGTTACCCAGGAGTGGAATTCTTGGGTCATACAGTAGCTCTATTTATAGGTTTTTGAGGAACCTTCATATTGTTCATAGTGGCTATACTACAATAATTTACATTCCCACCAACAGTGTAGGAGTATTCCCTTTTCACAACAGCCTTGTCAACATTTTCATTTATTTTTTTTAATCTTAGCTATTCTGACCGGGGTTAAGTGCTATCTCCCTGTGGTTTTGATTTACATTTCCCCTATGATAAGAGATGCTGAGCATTGGGGCTGGAAAGTGGTATGGTGGTCAGGGGCACTGGACTTCCACAGGGCTGACCGTGGTTCAAGTCCCAGACCTGGCAGCTTGCTTTCTCACTTTCCTTCTCTCTCTGTGTCTCTCTCTGGTCAAATTAAAATAAAATAATAATAATAAATAAAGTTAATAAATTCTTTTTTTAAAGAAAGAGATGCTGAGCATGTTTTCATAACCTTTTTGGCCATTTACATGTCTTCCTTGGTGAATTGTCTATTCAGTTCATTTGCCCATTTCTTAATTGGATTGTTTTTTTTTTTTTTTTTTTTTTTTTTTTGCAGGTAAGCTGCCTGAGTTCCCTATAGACTCTGGTTATCAGTCCCTTATCTGAGGAAAGTATGTGAATTATTAGAAAATGTCTTTAATCTGAGAATTCAGCATCTTAAAATTACCCAGTAGTATGGTATTTTCTGACCACCTTTGTTGTATTAGAGGCATAGTTAGAAATAGATTGTAGGTCACGTGACAGCCTCTGGCTTCTTTTCATTTTTTTCAGATGTGCAGAAAACTGTTGTGAAGAGCTTGTTATCTGTTATCCATCCTGACTTTCTAAGCTCTCTATTTAGCCAGGCTTATTCTCCAAGTACCATTAACCAAATTCAGACTTGAGATCTGGGAAATACCTAGAAGAGAACTAGGCAGTCAGTGATGTGTGTACTTCACTAGGTGAGTATAAAATCTCTTAAACTGGGCCAGCTGGTAGCATAGTGGTTCAGACTGCTGGATCCCACATGGCTGAGTCTTAGATCTCGTGGCTTGAAAAACACACCAGGCGCAGGACCAACAGATGGTGGCATAATGCTTATGTCGCTGGACTGCCATATGATTGACCACAGTTACACCAGGCATATGTGCGCGCATGCCCAAAATCCCAAGAGGAGATTGGAGAAGAGACTGTGGAGTGGCTATGCCCCCTGGGGGGTGATTTCTCGCTTTCTATCCCTGTCCCCTCCCCCCATGAGTGCACATGCCCTACAACAAAACTCTCTTAAAAAGAAAACACCAGGCGTTTGTTCATCTGTACCCAAACTCCCAAGGGGAGAATAGAGGAGAAAGGATTATAGATGATCATCCCCTTGGGGGTGATTTCTCACTTTCTATCTCTGGTGAGCACACACACACACACCCCTAGAGCCAAACTAAAATAAATAAAATCTTCTAAATTGTCCCAATTATACCAGCCTAAAGAATGAGAAAGAAGAGGCCAGCATAGCATGGCAGTTATATCACTGGATTCCCATATGGTTGACACTAGTTCAATGGACCTGTGGCTTGAAACTCAGTGCTGGATCCGTGTGCGTGCGTGCCCAAGATCCCAGGAGGAGAATGGAGAAGAAGGGATTGCAGTGTGACCATCCCCCTCAGGGGGTGATTTCTCACTTTCCCTCTCACTGTTTCTCCCCATACCCAACCAAGTGCCAAAACCTCTTTAAAGAAAAAAATGAGAAAAATCTGCATATTAAAAACAAAAAAAAATCTCAAATTCCATCCCCTAGAGAAATCACTACTAATAGTTTACTTTATTGTCCTGAAAATTATTCCTGTATGCATAGATGCATAAAGATATTTAAAATTTTTTTCCCTTAAGACATCAGAACATTTGTCCATGTCAGGAAGCCACCCTCTTTTCTTTTTTTATCATTGTATAGTGTTCCACTGTGTGTAATTATGCCGTGAATTATTTAACTGCTCCCCTGCTAATAGGATTCCATCATTAAATAGTTTTGTTTTTGTTTTTTTGTTTTTTTGTTGTTGGATTTTTTTTTTTTTTTTTTTTTTTTTTTTTTTTGCAGGTAAGCTGCCTGAGTTCCCTATAGACTCTGGTTATCAGTCCCTTATCTGAGGAAAGTATGTGAATTATTAGAAAATGTCTTTAATCTGAGAATTCAGCATCTTAAAATTACCCAGTAGTATGGTATTTTCTGACCACCTTTGTTGTATTAGAGGCATAGTTAGAAATAGATTGTAGGTCACGTGACAGCCTCTGGCTTCTTTTCATTTTTTTCAGATGTGCAGAAAACTGTTGTGAAGAGCTTGTTATCTGTTATCCATCCTGACTTTCTAAGCTCTCTATTTAGCCAGGCTTATTCTCCAAGTACCATTAACCAAATTCAGACTTGAGATCTGGGAAATACCTAGAAGAGAACTAGGCAGTCAGTGATGTGTGTACTTCACTAGGTGAGTATAAAATCTCTTAAACTGGGCCAGCTGGTAGCATAGTGGTTCAGACTGCTGGATCCCACATGGCTGAGTCTTAGATCTCGTGGCTTGAAAAACACACCAGGCGCAGGACCAACAGATGGTGGCATAATGCTTATGTCGCTGGACTGCCATATGATTGACCACAGTTACACCAGGCATATGTGCGCGCATGCCCAAAATCCCAAGAGGAGATTGGAGAAGAGACTGTGGAGTGGCTATGCCCCCTGGGGGGTGATTTCTCGCTTTCTATCCCTGTCCCCTCCCCCCATGAGTGCACATGCCCTACAACAAAACTCTCTTAAAAAGAAAACACCAGGCGTTTGTTCATCTGTACCCAAACTCCCAAGGGGAGAATAGAGGAGAAAGGATTATAGATGATCATCCCCTTGGGGGTGATTTCTCACTTTCTATCTCTGGTGAGCACACACACACACACCCCTAGAGCCAAACTAAAATAAATAAAATCTTCTAAATTGTCCCAATTATACCAGCCTAAAGAATGAGAAAGAAGAGGCCAGCATAGCATGGCAGTTATATCACTGGATTCCCATATGGTTGACACTAGTTCAATGGACCTGTGGCTTGAAACTCAGTGCTGGATCCGTGTGCGTGCGTGCCCAAGATCCCAGGAGGAGAATGGAGAAGAAGGGATTGCAGTGTGACCATCCCCCTCAGGGGGTGATTTCTCACTTTCCCTCTCACTGTTTCTCCCCATACCCAACCAAGTGCCAAAACCTCTTTAAAGAAAAAAATGAGAAAAATCTGCATATTAAAAACAAAAAAAAATCTCAAATTCCATCCCCTAGAGAAATCACTACTAATAGTTTACTTTATTGTCCTGAAAATTATTCCTGTATGCATAGATGCATAAAGATATTTAAAATTTTTTTCCCTTAAGACATCAGAACATTTGTCCATGTCAGGAAGCCACCCTCTTTTCTTTTTTTATCATTGTATAGTGTTCCACTGTGTGTAATTATGCCGTGAATTATTTAACTGCTCCCCTGCTAATAGGATTCCATCATTAAATAGTTTTGTTTTTGTTTTTTTGTTTTTTTGTTGTTTTTTTGAGCGAGAGATTTTTGCTATAGGGCACACAAGCTCACTGGAGACACAGAAAGAGACAGAGAGAAAAGAAAATGAGAAACCACTCCCTGAGGGCATGGCCACACCACCATCCCTTTTCCTCCATTTTCCTCTTAGGATTCTGGGCATGCATGCATATGCACCCAGTGTAAGTTTCAAGCCACCGGGTGTGGGACTTGAACTATGGTTGACCACGTGGGAGTCCAGCGCCTTAACCACTATACTACCTGCTGACCCTCATCAAATGCTTTTTGTGAGTCACCATTGGATATACAACAGTGAAAAAAGGTAAACCCGTAACGTCACCTGACATTTTTTGAAAAACTTGCCATAAGGCACATGTACTACCTAGAGAGAGACAGAGAGAGAGAAAGTGAGAAAGCATCACCCTGGGAGTGTGTGTGGGGGGAGGGTTGCCATGCTCCAATCTCTTCATTTTCTTCTCAGGATTTTTAGGCATGAACACACACACACCTGGAGTGTTTTTCAAGCCACAGGTCCCACCTAAGTTCCAGCCACCTTAACCACCACGCCATGGGTTGACCCTCACCTTACATTTCTATGGCTATTTTATAATATACAAAGGACACTTTCATTTTCTAATGTGACTCTATAACACTTTCAAATAGGATGAGCAACTGTAATTGTATAGTGACAGAACTAGATCAGGGAGACCATCCACCTGGTAAGGTTAAAGCTGGGATTTTTTTTTTTTTTTTTTAATAATTAACACAGATTTTTTTAAGTATTATTTATTTATTCATCGATTATTAGTTTTCCATTTGACCAGAAAGAGACAGAGAGAGAGAGAGAGAGAAAGGGAAAATAAGAAAACAAGCTGCCAGGTCTGGGACTTGAAACTGTGGTTGGCCTTGTGGGAGTCCAGCGCCCTTAACCACCACACTACCTGCTGGCCCCAAAGTTGGGATTTAAACCTTTAATTTTAAGCTACACAGTGTCCTGGCTGCAAGAAGACACCTGTTCCTGGGTCTGTGTTTCACGTAAGAACAGCTAAAAGGCTGCAAGCCTTTAAGGTCACATCTGCAAACTCTTCTGTTTAGATTTTTTTTTTTTTTGAGAGGTTTTTGCTATAGGGTGCATGCGCTCGCCAGACAGAGAGAGACATTAGAGACAGAAAGCGAGAAATCACCCCCCAGGGAGTATGGCCACGCCGCAATCCCTTCTCCTCCATTCTCCTCTTGGGATCTTGGGCACGCACGCACACATGCCCGGTGTGAGTTCTAAGCCACCGGGTCCAGGACGCAAACCGCGGTCGACTACATGGGAGTCCAGTGACATAGCCATTACACTAACTGTTGACCCCTCTGTTTTGATTTTCATGCCTTCCTTTTCAGTAGACAAAGTAAGCAACTGCCTCTCAGTTATGTTAAAAAAAAAAAAAGGGGGGACGGGCAATCCAGGTTAGGTTGTAATTAATAGGACCAATTCCAATATATAAAGATCAGAATCACAGGTATCTGTGTCCGACATCTTTATTGCCTTTTGGCCTACCACAAAGTCATCACCTAGAAGGCATACAACTAATACCTGGTCATGAAAGAGTTATGCCATTAAGAAACAGAGTTTAGGGGCCAGCAGGTGACGTGATGAATAAGGCACCGTCCTCCCATATGGTTGATCACAGTTCGAGTCCTGGACCTGGTGGCTTGCTTTTTCACTTTTATTTGTCTGTCTCTGGTGAGCGTGTTTGCTTTGTAGTAAACTAATAATAACGATAAATAGAAGTTAAATCTTTTATAAAAGGAGTTTAAAGGGTGTTATTCAAAGAATAGACTGTGATGTAATCAGTTCATCTGGATATACAAGGATCTCTTCAAAATACATCATCTCTCGGTTTATCGCAATAGCGCTTAGGTGAGGAACGATGGAATAGTCTGAGTCAGACAAGCACTGACTGTGTCCCACATTGGTCCAGATACAGCGATGACAAAGACAGGTTATTCCCCTGTCCTGGTGCAGCTTACATTCTGAGGGGGATACTTACAGTGATAAGTGCTTAGGGAAAAAAAAGAGGGTAATAGAATCAAGAGTGAGAGGGGATTTGTTTAGACAGTTTAAAGGGAAGGCCATGATGAGAGGTGACATGTGAACAGACACAAGAATAATGAGAAGAGTAGAGCCATGCAAGAATCTGGGAAGAGCAAGCATCCCAATCAAAATGAAGATGGCCAAGCTCCTGAAGATGAGAATGAGTTTAAAGAGTTCAAAGGAGCACAGAAAGCGAGTATTGCTGGAGTGAAGGGGATAGGGTTAACAGAAGCTGACCACACACAGCCTTGAAGGGATTTATTTTCATCACAATGAGTTTTTTATTAGAGAGCCTCACAGTATTATACCTGGTCTACAGGAAGAGGAGAAGAGGCCTTTAAAACGCAAAGTGGAGCAGCAGTAAGGCTGACCCACAGGGGAAGGTTCTGAATTCTTGTTCAGAGACCTTGCTGAGTACTCCAGTCATGTATATACCCAAGTTCCTGGCTGGCTAAGGTCAAAGGGTGGATTGTGAGGTCAAGAAAATGTTGGGTGCTATCTCTCTGTCTTTGTGTTTCGTGGAAGAAACAAATAAACTAAAAATAAGGGCCAGCAGGTGGCATGAGGGTTAAGGCAGGAGATCCCATTTGGCCAGCTCATAGTTTGAGTCCTGTACTTGGCAGCTTGAGAACCATGCCAGGTGCATAGGCATGCATGCCCAAAATCCTGAAAAGAAAGCGGAGGAGAGGGGACTGTGGCATGGCTATCCACCCAGGGGGCAATTTCTCACCTCTCTCTGCCTCTCTTGTGACCTTATGCATCCTATAGCAAAATAAATAAAAAGGAAAAAAAAAAAAAGATAAAAATAAGGCTGGGACCAGCAGATGGCATAATGGTTATGTTGTTGGACTCCCGCGTGGTTGACCATGACGGAGTGGTTTGAGTCCCAGACCCTGTGGCTTAAAACTCACACAGACGTATGTGTGTGCATACCTACCCCAAATCCCGAGAGGAGAATGAAGGAGAAGGGATGGCAGCATTGCTATCCCCCTGGGGGGGGGGTGTGATTTCTTGCTTTCTGTTTGTGTCTCTCTGTTCTCTGGTGAGTGCATATGCCCTATATCAAAAATCTATCTAAATGAATGAATGAATGATTGGCAAAATGACTGAGGGAATAATTTTTTAAAAAATAGATTTAGGGGAACCAGCAGGTGGTGCAGTGGTTAAGGCAGATGGACTCCCACGTGGCCAACTACAATTCGAGTCCCAGATCTGGCAGCTTACTTTCTCACTTTCCTTTCTCTGTCTCTCTCTCTCTGGTCAACTTAAAAAATAATAATAAAATAAAATAATGACAATGCATAAAATTAAAGTAAAAAATAGATTTAGGATAGCAGTTGCCTTTAGAAGTTTTTAGGGGAGTGGGATTGGGGTAAGGACACAGGAAACTGATCATATTGTATTTTTTATATTGAGTGGTGGGCTGATCAGGATTACTGGGGTTTTTTTGTTTGTTTGTGATTTTTTTTTTTTTTTTTTGCTATAGGGTGCATATGCTTGCCAGAGAGAGACAGAGACAAAGTGAAAAACATCCCTCAGTGGGGTTGGCCATGCCACAATCCCTTCCCTTTTATTTTCCATTTGGAATTTTGGACTGACCAGTATTACTTTTATGCTGTGCTTCCATAACTTTCATATATCATATGATTATATATATTATTAAGTATACATATATGATATGCATCCTATGTACATTGTTATTTACAACATTCTATGTATGTGATGGGCTGAATTGTTCCCCCCAAAACTCATAAATTGAAGTCTTAACCCCTAGGACTTCAGAAGGTATTTGAAGATAGGGTCTTTAAGTAAGTAATTAAGTAAAATGAGGTCATCGGGGTAGGCCCTAATCCAATAAGACTAGTGTCCTTATAAAAAGAGGAGGTTAAGACACAGACACAGGAAGACCTTGTGAAGATACAAGGGAAATGGCCATCGAAAAGGCAAGGAGAGAGACTGCAGAAGAAATGGATCCTACCACGCCTTGATCTTATATTTTTACCCTCCATAATTGTGACAAAATAAATTTCTTCTGTTTAAGCCACTCAGTCTGTGTTAACTTCTTATAACAGCCCTAGAAACTAATACATATAGGTGTCAATTCATCATTTAAAAAGTAACTTTTTAAAATTCATGATACAGGGGCCCAGGTCATGGCACAGTGGACTTGCATGGACCCACATGGGGAGAGTCCTGTGTCCTTGTCCTGAGACCTCCTGATCATGTCAGGTGCTCACACACACGCTGTGATCCAGGCCATCTGACACAGGTGTGGAGCATGGCAGGAAGACCCTGTTGGGGTTTGTGTTTGAAGCAAAGGAGAAAAGAAGAAAGAGGGAGAGAACATGGTTCATCTAAGACTGCAATAAGAGAAAGGCAGAAAAAGAAAAAAAATGAATAAAAATTATAATCATTTTCTGTCACTTCTACAGCTAACAAAGAAGTTGACAGACACATTGGTAAGGACCTCTAAAACTTCTACTTAAAAGGGAAGGACTGGAGACCAGCAGTTAGCGTAATGGCTATGTCACTGGACTCCCATGTAGTCAACAGCAGTTCACGTCCTGGTCCCGGTGGCTTAAAACCCACACCGGGGACGTGTGCGTGTGCGTGTGTGCCCAAGATCCCAAGAGGAGAATAGAGGAGAAGGGATTGCAGTGTGGCCATCCCCCCTGGGGGGTGATTTCTCGCTTTCTGTCTCTCTGTCTCTCTCTGTCTATCTGGCGAGTGCACGTGCCCTATAGCAAAAACCTCTCAAAATACATAAATAAATAAATAAAAAGGGAAGGACCGGGGCTGGAAGGTGGCAGGTGGCATGGTGGATAAGGGAACCAGATTCCTATATGGCCTACCACGGTTCAAGTCCTGGATCTGGAGGCTTGTTTTCTCATTTTCTTTCTCTCTCTCTGGTCAAATTAAAATAAATAAAGTTAAATAAAAAAATAATAATAACTGGAGCTCTGACAGTCACCTTGTGATGAAAGTTAATCTCATACACAATGGGGGAGGAAGGGGTCCATATTGTGAAGACTTCAGTGAGCTTCTGTACCAACCCTGAGCTGCCTACCCTTGGATTTCTTTATGAGGAGGATAAACTCTTAATGTGTTTAAATCAATGTAAATTGGGCCTCTGTTACTTGCAAATAAACCTAGCCCTAATTATTATAAGGGACTTTTTTCAGTCATTTGGTATTAGAATTAATTGCTACTGAAAAATTTTTTTGAATTTTTAAAAGTTATTAAATTTTGGGACCAGCAGATAGTATAATGGTTATGTTGCTGGACTCCCATGTAGCCCACTGTGGTTCGAGTCCTGGACCTGGCAGCTTAAAAGTCACACCAGGTACATGTGAAATGCATGCCCAAAATCCCAAGAGGAGAATAGAAGAGAAGGGATTGCAGCATGGCCATCCCCCGTGGAGGGTGATTTCTCGCTTTCTGTCTCTGTCTCTCTGTGCAGCAAGTGCACGTACCCTATAGCAAAAATCTTTCTTAAAAAAAAATTAGCAAATTTTATCTTTTAATTTTTTTCTAACTTTGCCAGAGGGTTTGTGTGCTTGCTAGGGGATGTATTTGCCCACATGTGCTTGCTAGAGGATGTGTTTGCCCACGAGAAAGCACCCACCTCCACAGGGAATGTCGCAACTCTTCTCCTCCATCTCTCTCTCTCCTTTTAGGTCCTCGGGCATGCACTCACATGAATCCAATGGGTTTTCTCAAGCCTCTGAATCTTCTACTCAAACCATACAAAACCATTTGGGATTCAGCCACTTTAACCACCACACCATGGGATAGTCCTAATTATTACAAAGTATAGGGAATTCTTAACTCATACATGAGTTAAGAACAAAGTATAGTGCATGTGTGTTTCTGGTGTGAAACAGTTAGGGTCTGTGTAGTCCGAAGAGGGTGGCAAAATGTTGGGTTAGTTCCAGGCAGTAACAGAGTTAGAGGCAGGCTAGTGATACATGCCTTAAGGTATAGGAAATTAATTATATTTATTGTCTTTTTTTTTTTTAAATGTTTTTGTCACAGGGCATGTGTCCTGGATAGACAAAAACAGAGATGGTGAAAGGGAGAGTGAGAAATTATTCCCCAGGGTAGATGCCCACACCACAGTCCCTTCTCCTCCATCTTCCTCTCACAAGTTTTGGCACACATGCACATGCACCGAGTTTGAGTTTCAAGCCGTCAGGTCCAGGACTTGAACCACAGTCGGCCATGTGGGAGTCCAGTGCCTTAACCACTGTGCCACCTGCTGGCCCCTGTAGTTATTGTTTTATCAAAATTACTACTGTTAGACTAACTAGGTGGCATGGTGGTTAAGGGTCCTGGAAACCACATGGCTGACTACTAGTCCTGGATCCCAAGGCTTGAAAAACACACCAAGTGTGTGTGTGTGTGTGTGTGTGTGTGTGTGTGTGTGTCCAAAATTCTGAGAGGAGACTCAGTTGCAGTCCTGGAGCTGGCGACTGAAGACACACGTAGACACATGTGCCTGTGTGCCCAAAATCCTGAAAGAAAGAAAAGGAGAAGGAATTGCAGCATGACCATCCCTTATGGGTGGTGCTTTCTCACTTTCTCTCTCACTTTCCCTCTCTCTCCCACTCTCTCTCTCTCTCTTTCTCCAGTAATTGTATATACTCTCTGGCAAACAAAGGGCAAAGAGAAACAGATTCCAAGGCACAACTAATTTGAGGAACATAGATCTATTCATATCCACATTTGAACACTGACTTTGCCTTTACAAATAAATTGCTTTATTCTCTTGAGTCCCAGTTTTCCCTTTGGTAAAAGGAGTGGCAGAACAAAAATAATAATAATAAATTAAATATTGTTGGGAAAATTGCTGTTTGTGAAAGTTCTTAACACTCAATAAAAGCTGGTATCTCTTCACTTTATTAATCCTTTTCACCTCATAAATTCCAGGTATTTCCAGATTTTTCTAAACCCTCAAGGAAGACATGTGGGTTCCCTTTGGGTTAGTTTTCTTGTACTACAAAGATAGGCTTGTATAATTAGTCATTACAGTTAGCATTTATTATGTGCTTTATGCCAGGTACATTTTGTACATTTTCATTTTATCCTTCACTCAAAACCTTGAGAAATAGGAGTTATTAATTCCATGAGGAAACTGGTACGAAGTTAACAGCCTGAGATGATACTCATTTAGCAAATACAGGATTTGCGTTCAGGTGGCCAAGATCCTGAGACAGTATAATTAATTATTATAGTTTATAATTAAGCCATCAGTAACTTGGTGTGGAGTTAGAGAAATGATTTTCCCAATCAATATGTAACTCTCCTTTTTATAAGTTTCCAATTACTTCCTGTGTGTCTGTCTGCAAAATATACATAGAGTATGTTTCTTGTGCTTTAGGAGAGACCATTCCCCAAATAACCCAAAAATAGGGGATTGACTTAGTTTTATTGATACTCTGCCAAAGAACCTGTTCTGATATACCAGAAGTTCCCATCTCACCTTGTGTCTTCCTATTTTCAGTAAATTTTATCACCTTGTTACACAAACTTGAACAAAAGAGGAAGAACCAAGGGCTAGGATGAAGCCTTTGCTCCAGGAAAAGTTAACCAGCAAGTGAAGGAAATCAAGCAGATCACTCTGATAACTACAGAGACACAATCCATTCCCCATCTTCTTTTCCACTCTTCAACATGGTATGTGGAATTAGTAGACTTTAAGGTGTCGGGTTGTGGCTTGAGTCCCAGACCTGGCAGCTTGTTTTCTCACCTTCCCACTCTCTTTCTCTCTCTGGTCAAATAAATAATAAAAAATAATAATAATAAGGGACCAGCATGTGGCATGATGGTTAAAGTGCTGGTCACTCCCACATGCCCGACCATGGTTTGAGTCCCTGACCTGGTGGCTTGCTTTCTCACCTTCTCTCTCTCTCTCTCTCTCTCTCTCTGTCTCTCTTGGGTCTAAATTAAAGTAAATGAATGTGCCTCAGATAAGGGGCTGATAACTGGAATACACAGAGAACTCAAGCAGCTTGCCCAGAAGAAAATGAATAACCCAGTTAAAAGATGAGAAAATTAGCTGAATAAACAACTCTGTAAGGAAGACATATGAACAGCCAAAAAGCATATGAAAAATTTTCAACATCCCTCATTATAAGGGAGATGCAGATCAAAACCTCAATGAGATACCACCTAACCCCAGTCAGAATGGTAAAGGTTAAAAAAACAAAAAATGATAAGTGCTGGCGGGGATGTGGCGAAAGGCGAACACTCCTACATTGTTGGTAGGAATGTAAACTGGTCCAACCACTGTGGAAAACAATATGGAGGTTCCTCAAAGATCTACAAATAGAACTACCATATGATCCAGCAGTTCCACTCCTGGATATCTACTCAAAGGACAGGAGAACACTCAGTCTGGAAAGCTCTTGCACAACTATATTTATTGCAGCACTATTCATGATTGCCAAGACATGGAACCAATCCAAATGTCCACAAATGGATGAATGGGTTGAAAAAGTGTGGCACATAAACTCCATGGGATGCTATTCAGCCATTAAAAAACAAGACCCTGGAATCTGGTAGAAAATAGACAAATATGGAAGATTTGTTGCTGAGTGAAGCAAGTCAGGCTATGAAAGAGAGACATTGTATGTCTCCACTTAACATATACTGACTGTCTGCACTCTATGGTAGAGTCTGAAAGACTGGAGGACATAAAAACATTGGAAATTGTTATGGACACTAGAGACAAAGTGGAAGGAGAGCGTGGGAGGGGAAGAGTGTAGGAAAGATCATTTGGGGGGGAAATGGAGAGGTAAGGTATTTGTGGGACACAGATAATAGTTTATTATCTATCAATGAGGATGTGTATAGTATTCTCAACTGGACTGAGATGTATATCATGCTGGGTAAAGTCTGTTTACGATCTATATGACATATAGTGATTGAATATATAAATAATAATAATAATAAAGGGAAAAATCTGAAAAAGAAAAAAATAAACAGAAAAAGAAGACCTCGAACAAATAAAAAGTGAAATTGTAAATAGTATCCATAAAAATAAATGAATGAATAAATAAAATTAAATAAATTCTTTAAAAATAAATAAATAAAATAAAATTGAACAAATAATTCTTAAAAAAAAAAAAAAAAGGAATTGTTTAGAGAAGGCATGAATGGGTGACACTCACAGTGCCTCTCTGGCAAACATAACAGGCTCACCACCATCTACAGTATATATCAGTTGGCCAGTCAGCTTTTTGCATACAAGTTAAGGGAAACACATAATGTAAGTCCTGACGTACAAGGGAAAAATGTCCTCATAGATACTTGTAGTGGATGCTCTGGATTGCCATGAAGGTTCCCTCATTAGGACAGAGTATTCGTCTTCAGCTCCTGTAAGTGTTGGCAGCTCATGGCTGATAGCTGAGTCTCTTCCCTTGCAGGAAATGCCTTCACCCAAAAGGGAAGGTTTCAGGGCATCCCCCCTCGTTGGACATAGGCTGTATGCAAAGACTTACTGTAGTATGAGCTTCTAGCCACATTCTTAGACTTGACACCTAGGTTAGGCCATGCCAACCCCAGATCAGAGGCCTCTGTTACAAGTGCATCTCGATTCACCTTCTCCCTCTGACTCATCCTGTGTCCTTCACTCCATTGCAGGTGGTGGTCTTGAGAACACCCTGGTGAACTTCTGGGGGAACTTGACCAAAGACATTCCCAAATTTCTTCTTATTCAGTTGAAGGAGTTTTTTGTTTTGTTTGTTTATTTGTTTTTGCTATAGTGTGCATGTACTCACCAGAAAGACAGAAAGACAGAAAGTGAGAAATCACCCCCCCAGGGGGGATGGCTATGCCACAATCCCTTCTCCTCCATTCTCCTCTTGGGATCTTGGGCACACACGCGCAAGCGCTGGTGTGAGTTTAAGCCACCGGGTCCGGGACTCAATCTATAGTCAACCATATGAGAGTCCAGTGACATAGCCATTACGCCAACTGCTGGTCCCAGTTGAAGGAGATTTTTACTTAACCTTTTCCAATAAAAATATTTTGTACTGATTATGCAGATGAAGTTAGGGTAAAACTGGCAAGCCATATATCAGCATTATATTACATCGATAAGATCTGCACTATTAACAGATTATCACTTGACAGAATTTGGGTAATTGAGCCAGTGACAACATGGAGAATAAAAAAAAAAAAAAAAAAAACTTAAAAGTGTACCCAGATGAGTTGAAAAATGTCACACAAAACCTGCACATGGATGGTTATAGCAGCTTTATTTATAATTGCAAAACCTTGGAAGCAACCAACACGTCCTTTGGTAGGTGGATGAATAAGTTAACTGTGATATACTCAAATAATAGACAATAGAATATTATTAAGCACTACAGAGAAATAAGCTATCAAGCCACGAAAAGACATGTGGAAACCTACACCCATATTCCTAAAGCCCATGTAAAAAGGCTACTTACTGCATTATTCCAAGCATATGCCACACCAGGGAAGGAAAAACTATGGAGATTGTAAAAAGATCAATGCCGGCAGTTAGTGGGGAAGGAGGGATGAATAGGTGGAGCAGAGATTTCTTAGGGCAATGAAACTATTCTTTATGATATTATAATGGTGGATACATGTAATTATACACTATTAAAACCCACAGAATATACAACATCGAAAGTAAGCCTTAATGCGCACTGTAACCTTTGGGTGATCATGATGTGTCAGTGTAGATTGGTCAACTTTAGCAATTGTACCGTACCACTCTGGATATTGATAGTGGGGACAGCTGTACATGTGCAGGGAAGGGGACATATGGAAACTCTGTAATTTCATCTCAGTTTTGCTGTGAAACTAAAACTGCTCTAAAAGACTGTCAATGTAAAAACAAACAAACAGACAGATATAAAACAAAAATGGCCAAAGCTAAACCAGTTTGGACTGAAAAAAGTACAGGTTGAATATCCCTAACCTGAAATGCCCCAAAAGCCAAAACTTTTTTTTTGTTTTTTGAGGGCCAACGTAGTGCTTTAAGTGGAAAGTTCTACACCTAACCTCCGTGACAAGTTGCATTCAAAATGCTGCAATACAAAAATATGGTGTATAGTTAACTTCAGGGCTGGTCCCACGGCCTAATGGTAACGGAGCCAGATCCCACATGGCTGACCATATGATTTGAATCCCAGCTGTGGCAGCTTGAAAAATAGATTGAGGGACCAGCAGTTAGCATAATGGCTATGTCGCTGGACTCCCACGTAGTCGACCGCAGTTCGTATCCCAGACCCGGTGGCTTAAACTCACGCCGGGCGCGTGTGAGTGCGTGCCCAAGATCCCGAGAGGAGAATGGAGGAGAAGGGATTGCGGAGTGGCCATCCCCCCTGGGGGGTGATTTCTCACTTTCTGTCTCTTTGTCTGTCTCTGTCTGTCTGGTGAGCGCATGCTCCCTATAGCAAAAACCTCTCAAAAAAAAAAAAATAGATTGAGTGCATATGCATGCATGACCTAAATTCTGACAGGATGGACAAATTGAAGAGAATAAATTTGCAGCATGTCCAAGCTCCAATGATGGTGAGGAAGACTTTTGCCCCCTTCCTCTCTGTCTCCCTCTCTTTCTCTGGAGAGGGTACATACTCCTTGGCAAAAGAAAAATTAACTGAAAGAATGACCTTCAGGCTATGTGTATAAAATGTGTATGAAAGACAAATGAATTTTATGTTTAGACTTGGGTACCATTCCTAAGACATTTTATTATGTATATGCAGATACTCCAAAATGAAGAAAATCCAAAAACATTCAAAATCGGAAACGCTTCCAGTCCCAAGCATTTCAGATAAGGGATATGCAACATGTAGTAAAAACACGGGATAGGAAAGGAAGGTTAGAATCTGGTAGTAAAGGACTTTGGATAGTAAAGTGAGTTCTTGGAACTTTATCCAAAAGATCAAAGGGGGCCATTGAGGATTTCTGAGAAGGGAACTCAGATAAAGAGCAGACTGTTGGGACCAGCAGGTGGCATGGTGGTTAAAGTGCTGGACACCCCTACATGGCTGACCATGGTTCGAATCCTGGACCTGGTGGCTTCCTTCTCTCTCTCTCTCTCTCTCTCTCTCTCTGTCGTTCCCTAGTCAAATTAAAATAAATGAATGAATAAATAAAATTAAATAAATAAATCTTTTAAAAAAGAGCAGACTGTTAGAAGAAGATCCCTTTGGAAACTGCTCTGTGAGGACAATGTGGAAGACTGGAGGCAAACAGACTAGTTTGAAAGTGGGAATAAAGCGCAAGTACCTAGATCAGTAGAAACAAACAGGTTATCCAGTTGCCAGTTACTGACTAGGTATCGAGTGAAAACAGCTCCACAAGACACCGATTTTAGAGTTAGAATTATTTCACACGGGAATCATCGACTGCATCACTGTTGTGTGCCAGTCCTATCGGTTCTCTCTCCAAATATATCTAGAACTTGTTCACTTCTCTTCATCTCTGTGGCCACCACATTCACTGAAGTCATCGGTTATTTTTTTAAGACTTCCAAAACTGGGGGCAGCAGGTAGCGTGGTGGATAAGGCACTATACTCCCACATGGCCTACAGTGGTTTGAGTCCTGGACCTGGTGGCTTGAAAATCACTCCAGGCACATGTACGTGTGCGCCCAAAATCCCAGGAGGAGGATGGAGAAGAAGGGATTGTGGTGTGGCCATTCCCCTGGGGGGGGAGGGGAATTTCTTACTTTCCCCCTCACTGTCTCTCTCCGTCTCTCTCCTCTGCAGTGAGTGCACATACCCCATGGCAAAAACCTTACAAAAATTAAATTCTTAAAGAAATTCTGAAACTTTTTAAAAAGAATAATTTATTTAATTTTATTTTGTTATTATTATTTTTTTAATTTGATCAGATACAGAGAGAGAAAGGGAAAGTGAGAAAGAAAGCCACCGGGTCTAGGACCTGAACTGTGGTCAGCCATATGGGAGTCCAGCGTCTTGACCACCACGCTACCTGCCAGTCCCTTGAAGTTTTCTAATTGCTGTCCCCTCTCTGTTATTGTGACTCCACACACCTGTCAGTGATGGTCCTGAACAAAAATTATGTCACTCACCTAACCCTTCCTTGCTTCCCACTGCACTGAGAATAAAAACCAAACTCCTGTGGGCCTGCATCCTCCACATCTTATTTCTCCTATCCCTCCTATCTTATTTCTCCTAGGGCTGCCTATCTTTTCCTTACAAGCCTTCACACAAGGATGACTGTCTCTGTTGTTTCTTTTTCTAACTCCACTCCATCCTCTAGATCATAGCTTAAAGAGAGTTTATCCCTCTTCGAAACAGGTTACTCCTCTCGCTTGTTTTCATAGGACCTTGATTGTTGTCCAGATTACTGTATATATGCATACAATTGCTGTACATATTTTCTCTATACAATATTATGCATATTAATTTCTAGTTCTTTGGTTTTGCTATGGGGGAGCATGTGCTTGCCAGAGAGAGACAGAGAGAGAGAGAGACAGGAAAAGTGAGAAATCACCCCCAAGGGAGATGGCCATGCCACAAGCCCTTCGCCTCTTTTGTCCTTCCAGGACTTTGGGCACACATACATATGAACCCGGCATGATCTGCAAGCCTGTGGGTCTGGAACTTGAACCATAGTCAGCCATGAGAGAGTCCAACACCTTAACCACCATGCCACCTGTTGGCCCCCATTTATATGTTTTTTATTTAAGATCCTTTATGTTTTCTGAGAAACCAGGCCCTATTTGTACATTCACTATTATGTCTCCCACACTTGGCTGAGGCCTGGACATTATAGATGAAAAGTATGTATGTATATATGTATGTATTTTTTGCTATGGGGCATGGGCATTTATCAGAGAGAGGCACAGAGAGAGAGAAAGTGAGAAATCACCCCAAGGTAATAGCCATGCCGCAGTGCCTTATTTTCCAGTCTCCTCTCAGGAGTTTGGACATATAAACACATGTGCCTGGTGTGTTTTTCAAGCTGCTAGGTCCGAGACTCGAACCAAGGAGCTGGCCATGTGGGATCCAAGAGTCTTAACTTCCACGCCACATGCTGGCCTAATAAATATTGATTAAACAGATAAATATTCTGAAGCTGTGTGATGTCATGAAATGTTGCGAATCTCACACTGGAAGAATTCACCCTCAGTAGGGAAGATACGACCGGAGTGTAATTATGAGGCAAGATACTTAACATTATAGGAGACTCTCAAGTCCTGAGGAAGGAGCCTTACTTGTAACCAGGGAATTCAGAGCAGACTCTGTGAAGGGATAACGGAGCATTAAATGAAGGAAAGGCATGTACAAAGACCTAATCTGAGAAAGTATAGAGCAAATGTGGAGGAAGGTGTGTGAATCAGTTTAACTGGAGCGGGAAGTTCATCAGGACCAGAGAGTGAGACTGGAAAGGAGAGGGGATACCAGATTGTCAAGCGCCACATTAGTCACAGTGTTGGATAACAAGTCAACATAGCCTTTAAAACATTCTAAAAATGTGTCCAAATGTACAATAAAAGTAGAAATAATAGTGCTATAAATACCCATGTACCAGGCCAACTGGTGATATTAAGGCAGTTAGATCCCATGTGGGCAAATGTGCAGTTCAAGTCCCAGACCTGGCAGCCGGAAAACATGCTGAGTGTGTGAATGTCTGTGCCCAGAATCCTGGGAGAAGAATGGAGAAGAGATAGCGGCAAGGCCATCCACCTTGGGAGGTGCTTTCTCTCTTTCTCTGTCTCTTTCTCTGTCTCTCCGGCTAGTATAAGCATACTTTGGCAAATTAAAACAAAACAAAAACACCCATACACTTACCACCTAGACTGAATGATTAACATCCCGCTACATTTGCTTTGTAGGTAGAGAGAGGTGTGTGGGTGGGAGCATGCAAACCCACCTGCATGAGCACCCCAAAGTTTATATTACTTTTTCTTGGTTTACTTTTCCCTTTGCCTCTTTCCTTTGCTCCTTCCCTCCTTCCTTCCTCTTTCTTTTTGTGTTGAACCATTTCAAAGGATATTAACACATCATGATTCTTCACTCCTTCAGCACATTTCTTCATATTTTAAAAATGTTTCTCTTCATATCCAGATACTATTATTACACTGAATAAATTATTTATTTATTTGTTTATTTATTTTTTTGGAGAGGTTTTTGCTATAGGACGTGTGTGCTCACCAGAAAGACAGAGAGAGACAGAGAGATAGAAAGTGAGAAATCACCCTCTGGGTGGATGGCCACACAGCAATCCTTCCTCTATTCTCCTCTCAGGATCTTGGGCACACACGCACACATGTCCAGTGTGAGTTTAAGCCACTGTGTCCAGGATTTGAACCGCGGTCAACTACATGGAAGTCCAGCAACATAGCCATTACGTTAACTGCTGGTCCCTACACTGAACAGATTTAATAGCTGCCTACTAATGTCTAATACCAGCCTATTTTCAAATTTCCCCTATTATCCTAAAAATGTCTAAAGGCTGTTTCTTCAGAACCAGAATCCAGTCATATGTTTGTATCTTTTTTTAAAAGATGAATTAATTTAATTTAATTTATTATCATTATAATTATTTTAGCCAGAGAGTGACAGAGAGAGAGAAAAGAAAAGTGAAGAAGCAAGCCACCAGGTCTGGGACTCAAACCCAGTTGGCCATGTGGGAGTCCAAAGCCTCAACCACAGTGCCGCCTGCTGGCCCCTAGTTGTATCTGTTAATTTTTTTTTTTTTTAATTTAGAATAATGACCCTTCCTAAATTTTATGTCTTATGGTTTGTCAAACTGTTGTCTTATGGAATGCTTCATGCTCTTGGTTTATCTGATGGTCTCTTTGGGGGTATGGTTTAACTGGTTCCTTCAGCCTTTTGTAAACTGGAGGATAGATCTAAAGCTTTGATTAGATTCACTTTCAACATTTTTGGCTAGAAATCTTCATTAAGGAATGTTGAATACATCACGCTGCAGCACACCAAGGACCTCATAAAATGTTGGTTGTCCCAGGGTTAGCGATGTAAAGTTGGATAACTGGGTTAAAGTGGGGCCAGCCAGATCTCCTCCATGGTAAGAGTACGTTTCTCCTTTGTGATTAGCAAGTAACATGAGGGATATATTTGACAAAACAACTCACATTTTTGTAGCTGTTTGCAGTTTATCAAATGTATTCAAATGCATGTAATCACAGTAGTATACCTATAAGTTTTCAGACCTGTGTAACAGAAGGTGAAAACTGAGGCCTGGCATGCTTAACTGACTTTTCCAAAATCACAGACCCAGTAAGTAGCAAAGGCAAGACTCGACATGAATGAGTTAATTTTATATCAGTTGAAAAAAAAAAAAAAAGACAAAAAAATATCATACATCTGATTTTTTAAAATTTAACTTTATTTTATTTTAATTTGACCAGAGAGGGAGAGGGAGAGGGGGAAAGAGAGAGAGAGAGAGAAAGTGAGAAACCAAGCCACCAGGTCCAGGACTTGAACCATGGTTGACCATGTGGGAGTCCCAGGCCACTGACCACCATGCCCCCTGCCAGCCCCCATTCAACAGATTTTTTAAAAGAGCATTCCGGGGGCCAGCAGGTGGTGTGGAGGTTGAGGTACTGGACTCCCATATGGTTGACCATGGTTCAAGTACTGGATCTGGTGGCTTGTGTTCTCACTTTCCCTCTCTCCCTCTCTCTGCTCAAATTGAAAAATGATACTAAATAAAATAAAATAAATTTAAAAAAAAAAAAAAAAAGGAGTGGGGCTGGCAGGTGGCATTGTAGTTAAGGGCTCTGGATTCCCACATCAACTGCAGTTTAAGTCCCGAACCTGGTGGTTTGCTTTCTCACTTTCCCTCTCTCTCTGGTCAAATTAAAACAGTAACAATAATAAATAAAGTTAAATAAAAATATTTTTAAAGACTATTCTCTCTCCAGAATTCAATAAATATTTTTAAAACCATTTTTTGAAAAAAAGTATTTTTCTTTACTTTCTTGAAGCACATTGCCAAGAAAAACCAATTTGTTTTACAACTGTTTCTATTGCATTTTAAACTGACAGACTGTGACACACTGAATTCCTCAAAGTACAACACTTTGGCTACATTTGTAACAATAGTTTACAACACCTAAATATTAATTACAGAATGTATTTATTTATTTATTTATTGTTATAGACCACAGATTAGTTTATTTTTAACACCCATCATGCCATGAATTCATAGGGAATAGGTTCCAGTAGCTCAGGCTCCTTTCCATTGGTTCTCATGCAGCGGCTTCTCTGGGTGGGGCAGGCTGGCGCTTTAGTTGAACCCAGGTCCCTTTCTCTTTGGCTCCTTTCTTTTTCTGGTCATTTTCCTTCACACATTTTAGGAAGCTATCTCTGCTCTTGAATGTTTAATATGCTCAGTACGCACATTGATTCTCTTGGCAAGAATCTTGCCCTTGTTTGTTCATGACAATGCCAACAGCATGCTGGGTAACATTGTAGACTCTTCCAGTTTTGCCATGGTAACATTTATGGGGCATTCCT
>NW_006159688.1:818109-819829 GCF_000334495.1 Tupaia belangeri chinensis | reverse complement strand
CTGTCATTTTGGTTTATTACTGGGAGGTGGGCGTTCCGGCCAAAAAAAAAAAAAAAAAAAAGCTAATTACAGAATTTATTCTTTTTTGTTTTGGAGAGATTTTCACTATAGGGCACGTGCACTTGCCAGACACACAGAGAGAGACAGAGAGACAGAAAGCGAGAAATCACCCCCCAGGGGGGATGATCATACTGCAATCCCTTCTCCTCCATTCTCCTCTCCGGTTCTTGGGCATGCATGCACAGGTGCCTGGTGTGAGTTTTAAGTCACTGGGTCCTGGACCTGAACCGCGGTCCACTACGTCAGAGTCCAGCGACATAGCCATTACGCTAACTGCTGGTTCCCGCAGAATTTATTCTTAATAATGTGTGACCAGTCAAATGATCAAAATGTGATGTTTTTCTGTCCAAAATATATGCACATGTGCTTATAATGAGAAAAACCAACGAGGGCCTTTCGGTCTCCAAGAGACAAAGTCCTGGTACCTAAATCCAGCATCTCACGAGACAACTTCTGGGATACATGCATATGACGTCTAGTATCAAGAAAACCAGAGATGTGGTGCAATAATGAGCATACGAGGCGAGGGAATCAGGGAACAGCGGATTCAGGAGGGGCCGGAGAACCTATTTCCAGAGTCCCCAGGAATCCAGGCCTCCAAGTCCAAGCCAGGAGGCCCTAGACGGGAGATTCAAGCAGGGGCTCACGGCCAAAAATCACTATCTAGGTCCAGCTCTTCCCAAGAAACTATAAAGGTCTTAATTCACAAAAAAGGAATCCGCCAACGCATTCATATCAAAAATCTCTCTATGGAGAGTACAAGACGCTTTCACCTCCCACCACCTTCCCTAAAGGGGAAGCAGACAGGCACGTCCCCAAGCACTCTTCCTGATTTTCATTGGTTGTCTTAGACTGTCTCTCACTCACTAGGTCTCTTTCATTGGTCAACATTGCCAAGCTAGCTTTCACAGACAATTCCCGGAACCAATCATCTCCAGTCACTGCCCCGCCTCTACGCCAACAAATGAATGACATAGGTATCAGCCAATAAAAAATAAAAGTGAGGATGTAAAGGCGAAGCTCCTCCCCTTTCTCCTCAAGCCTTTCAATAAATGGTAGAAGAGATTGAGAAGCTGACACAACCACCAATCCGTAAGGGCGGAAAAGGATGAAAAGAAGAGGATGGGAGGGGGTGACGTGGCGATGACAGAAGCATAAACTAAAATGAATGGCGGAAGTATTAACCAATCAGCGATCAATGTGGCCAGGCCCTTCGCATTCTCCCGTCTTCTTTGAGCAGTAGAGTCTGCAGGGAAGCACCAATGAGCTTGTACAACTGTCTGATTGGCCTTTATGTAAACCAATCGGCGGTGGATATGGTAAATTAGTCCCGCCCCGAGCTCTCACTGGGCAGTGTAGAATGACAGGCTCGAGAGAAATGCCAATGTCCGCGGGGTCTTTTGCAAGTGACATTCAGCGGCACCAATCGACGTCCTCCTTCCTAGAGGCCAAGCCCTCCTCCCCGCGGCGGGTTTGGCGGGGCGGGGACGCGGCGCGGCGGCGGCTGATGCGCTAGCTGTGTGGGGCGCCCCGGACGGCGACCGAGGCTCTCGTAGGCGGTTCCGGTCCTGTATCTCCGGGCGGCGACGGCTCATGGCGGCGACGGAGCTGAGAGGAGTGGTGGGACCGGGCCCGGCAGCCATTGCAGCTCCTGGCGGCG
>NW_006159688.1:802600-817968 GCF_000334495.1 Tupaia belangeri chinensis | reverse complement strand
GGCGGTGGTTCGTGCTGAGCAACGGGCTCCTGAGCTACTACAGGTAACTGCTTCCGGGGCGCCGTCACTTACCTTGCCTCCCCCACCGCAGCTGACAGTCCCCGTACCGTCACCTTCGCCAGCTCGCACCGCAGCCAAGGTCGCCCCAGGCCCCTTTATGTCTGTCGACTACACGGATTGACAGTACGCAGTGGGAGCTCACCATTACAAAAGTGCAAGCCCCAGGATTTGCACCCCCGCCCCTTTGTTTTCCCACCCTTGGTGTCATATCTTTCCCCCTCACTTCCTGGCCTTTCCAGTCAGCAGTTGTTTGAACAGCTTTTCTTCCGTTGTAATTCCACCAGCACATGGGTGCAATTTTTAATTCTGCGAGCAACGCACTGTTGTAGGTGCTAAGGCACAAATGGACAAGCAGAGCCTAGGCGCTGCTTCCCAGGAACTTAACAGTGAAAGTCTCAAGTCCTAGCTCTCTGCGCCCAGTCTCCAAAATTCAAGGTTATTTATAAGCTCTCTTGATGTAAGCTCTCGATGTATCCGCCCTTACTCCCTCCACGTTCAGGCGCAAGGACTCTACACACAGGATGGCTTCAGCAATCTGTCTCCATGTCTCTTATCTCCCCAAGACTTGCATGTACTTTCGCCTTCTGGACAGCCCGAAATAGAGATGTGCACTCCAATGCTGCTTTTATGTCTGCTTGCCCCGCCTCCTCCCAAGAGAATAATAGACTGTTGTGCCCAGCATTTCTGTGTGATCTTTTTGGTTAGTTAGGATTACGTTTTATGAAAGAAGACTCCATATCTTTGGTATGATTACTCCTGTTCAGCACTGTTTATTTTGGAATGTCTAATAGATATTTGGGGGACTCAAACTAGCCATAACATGATATGCTTCCGACTACTATGTTATAGATAGAGGCGGCAAGATGGGTGATGTGGGGACAGGACATCAACTTTACCTGAAGGTTGAACAATGTGGCAAGGTTTTACAACAGTATTTCATCAGCTCTCAAAAACAGCCCTGAGAATTAAGAGATAATTCCCATCTTACTGATGAGGAAACTGAGACTTAACATAGGCAATTTTCTCAGCTTCTTGGAGAAATTAGGACTTTTCTTCACACCAGCATAACCTGAAAGCCAGGTTCATGTTACATGAATCAAATACAGAGGTAGTTACTTATTTATAGCAAGTCAATTTATAGATCATAGTTACTATGTATATTATATATAAAAAATTTAAAAGTCTCCATTAAGGGACCCTTTGCTTAACACAAGGGACTTCTAAAAGTTTGTGGAAATTCGGGACAAACAGATTGTGTAATGGCTATGTCGCTGGACTCATATGTAGTTGACCACGATTCAAGTCCCAGACCTGGTGGCTTGAAACTCACATGGGCATGTGTGGGTGCGTGCTCAAAATCCTGAAAGGAGAATGGAGGAGAAAGGATTGCCTTTTGGCCATCCCTCCTGGGGGAGTGACTTCTTCCTTTCTGTCTCTCCTTCTCTCTCTGTCTCTCTAGTGAGCACATGCACCCTATAGCAAAAATCTATTAAAAAAAAAAGTTTGTTGGGACCAGCAGTTGGCATAATGGTTATGTCGCTGGACTCCCATGTAGTTGACTGCAGTTCAAGTCTCAAACCCGGTGGCTTAAACTCACGCTGGGCGCGTGTGCATGTGTGCCCAGGATCCCCGAGAGTAGAGTGGGGGAGAAGGGATTACAGTGTGGCCATCCCCCCCAGGGGCTGATTTCTTGCTTTCTGTCTCTCTGTCTATGTCTTTCTGGTGAGCACATGCGCCCCATAGAAAAAACTTCTAAAAAAAAAAAAAAGTTTGTGGAAAATTGAAGTAAAATATATTTATTTTGGTGCAAATAAATTTTGAAATCCATGGACAGTTTTTTCATTATATCCTTTCTTTGGACTATTTGAAGACTTCCCATATAATGACAATTTTAATTGAGATCTTTCTAAATACCATCCTATTTGGGACACAGTTCCTTGATGCTTAGAGTCACTCACTATACTTCTTTGCCTTTGCCAGAAGTCATTCTGCTACTAGGAGAGTAAGGATGAACACTTCTCTTTTCCACCAACTTCACTACATGGACTATTAGGGAATTTTGAGGAGAAATTGAAGGTGGGAGTGTGGAAGTTATTATAGGAATACTTTTTAAATTCTTTTGCAATAGGGCGCATGGGCTTGCCAGAGACAGAGAGAGAGAGAGACAGAGGAGGAGGGGTAAAGTGAGAAATCATCCCTGGGGGGATGCCACACTGCAATCCCTTCTCTTCTGTTCTCCTCTGGGGATTTTGGGCACATGTGCATGGCAATTTTCAAACCACCAGGTCTGGACTTGAACCACTGGGGAGTTGGCTATATGGGATCCAGCTGCCTTACCCTTCATGCCAGGGACACATCCTTCGCTCTCCTCTAACAATGGGAAGTGCTTTAGATAGCTCATCCTCACTGCTTGATTATGAACAGTTGTATATATCATTTGCATCATTATTCAGAATTGATTTTTAATTATATCCTCTTTTAACTGCTCATGCATGATTATCAAATTTAAGGTTAGATCACAAATCTAAAATTTTTAGTTTGCTCAAAGTTGTTTATCCCACTATAGTTCACATTTTCCTGTTACCATTGACCACCATTCTGATTTATATCCCGATTATGATTAGCACTAATTCCCCATTTTTAAAAATTGGCTGAGGGCCTTAATTTATGGTCATTTCTCTTCATCCAGGTTCTTATAGGATTCACTTTCTAGGCTAGTTAATTCTTTCTTAAATATCAGTCTTGGTCAGTATTGGTTTGGGACATTAGTAACATATGCGTTATCTCTTTAAGTGTGATCACTTTTAACTTCTGTTATGAGAGCTAGTGGTACCTGTCTGATACAGATAAAACTCCTTCCAAAACATACCAAGCCACATATCAGGAAATATGCTGTAGGCCAGACCTGGCCAGCTAAGACTTTCCCACCCACAAACCAGCCGAGCCACGATCCAGTTAGCAAATCTATGCACTGTCCTCACGGCCCCAGTGAAGTCCTTCCTACCAACATTACTAGTAATTTATTCTTTGAGTAGGGTTCTACAGGTCCCCATGTTTCTCCCAGAACTGTTTAGCCCAGTTGTCATTCCTCCTACTTTTCTTCTAATTCTTTTTCTCTCTTTTTTTGGGGGGGTGGGGTGGGGGGGTGGGGGTGGTGGTCAGGGGACATGTGCTTTTATCAGAGAAAGAGAGAGGGAAAAAGCACCTCCTAAAGGGAATGGTCACATCTCAATCCCTTTTCCACTTCTTCCTCTTTTCAGGATTTTGGGCATGCATGCACAAGTATCCAGAGTGTTTTTCAAATTTCCAGATCTGGGGGTCAAACTGCACTGTTGACCTTGCTCCCTTACCACCAGGCCACAGGCTGGCCCTCTTCATTTTTCATGTCTCCAAAACCTGCCATGTCTTATGTACGCCATTTCTAAAATACTGTTTTTCTATTAACTGAGATTGTGGACTTCTAGACCCATTCTTAGATGACTGTCCTAGTAGTTGCTGACTAGCTGTTTCCTTCTTTTTACCTTCTCTGTTCTTTCGTATGTACCAAGTTACATAAATATCTTATTACTTAAAACCTTATATAGAATCCCAGCTCTTCCAGAAGCGTTGTGACAGGCCATCATATTAGTTTTCCTTGCTAGTTTCTGGAGATTAAATTACTATTGATATTTTGGTTGGTCTTTTCAGGGAAGATCTCTCCAGCCAGAAAATATCACCTAATACTAAAGCCCCTCAAGAACTTACCTTGCACCCTGAGACTCGTGTCTTTCCAGCTTCTACACTTATCATTTATAACCATAGGTGTATCTGCACAAACTCAAGTGTTCTGAGGTCAAGTCTTCCCTGCCCTCAGAGTTCCTTGGGATTTTTTAAAACTGCTGCTGACTTCATGTGATTTGGGAAACTTGAAGATTAGCCAGGTAGAAATTCCTCGGAAGCGTTTTGTGAAAAATGCTAGTAACAAAGAATGTGGTAGAAAGTCCAAGTAGCACCCTTGAAGTAGAAAGCAAGGGTGAGCTAGCCTGTCAGCTGTGTGTCTGTAATTCAGCCTGCATTATTCATAATGTAACTGAAGCTTGGGGGTGGGGAGTAAGATTAGAAAAAAAAAAAAAGAAACAGGGATTCATGTTACACTGTGGCAGGTGCAGGGGATGGAAAATGACCCAGACCATTGAGACCCTCCCCCCCCCAGCCATCCCATACTGCGCATTGTGTATTTGAGGAAGAAAAACCAGTTTAATGTGATAAACTGAACTACAGCAAATCTGCCTTCCTAAGTGCAGTAAACCAGCCTTCTCAAACATACAAATCTTAGTGTCTGGAAACGAATGGGGCGTGTGCTGTTTCTGGCATGCAGGAATTCTGGATGTGCCAGGTGTGTTTGGCCGCTTGGCTCCACTGAAAGGGAAATGGCACTGCTTTGTACTGTGGCAATTGGCAAAGGACTTTGACCTCTTTATGTTCTAAGTTGGACAGAGAAAGCTGCAGTCTCAACATGCAGATCTCTGGATATAACCAGCAAGAGGAGGGGAATTAGCAGAATTTCTGCTGTACAAATCAATTGTGCTAGAAGCTTGATATTTTATGTGAAGTGTCTTGTAGCTTGTTGTCACCAAGTAGTGCTGTAAAGTTCAAAAGTTAGTCTATTAATAGAACTGTCAGTCAGTAGAGATTGGGAAAATTTTTACACCCAGTTCTCTGAGGGCAATTCTGCTGAATCTTTCCTAGCTATTAATAGGATGGCTTAGAGTCCCCACCAATAGACGTCAGGGGACCTTAGAAAAGAACATATTCCAGAAAGATTAAAACACCTGGTGATTCTTTTAAGACTATTTTTTTCTTTATACTCACCCCCTGTCAGAAAGCTGGTTATTCTTATATCATTTGAGCTATGGCCAGTATTTAATTCTCTAAACATTTAAGTGTGCTTTTGATACTTCTGCAGTGTAATTCTAAGTATGTCACTCAGGCTGAATTACAGTGGTGGAGATAGTTCAGTATATATAAAATTAAGCTATTCTTAGAGAATGAGATTATTGTATGAAGTCTTTTTGCATGAGATTATTAAGTACTTTATAGGAATAACTTGGCTAAGCAAAAATAATTTCTGACTGCAAAAGAACATGAGAGAACTTTTTGAGGTGATGGAAATGTTCCCTATCTTGATGGTGGTATTTGTTGCACAATTGTGTCAAAACTCGTTCTATTGTGCATTGAAAATTGCTGAATTGGGACCAGCAGATAGCGGACTCCCACATGGCTGAGAGCTATTCTAGTCCAAGACCTGGCAACTTGAAACTCATGCTCAGTGCATGTATGTGCATGCCCAAAATCCTGAGAAGAGAATGCAGCATGGCCATCCTTCCCGGGGGGTGATTTCTCCCTTTCTATCTCTCTGTCTCTCCTGTGAGTGCATGCACCCTGTAGCAAAAATCTCTCTCTCTCATTTGAGGGAAATATGACTAGAACCTAACTGATTCCTGAGACTTCCGTCTTTCCTTCCCTTCCCTTCCCTTCCCTTCCCTTCCCTTCCCTTCCCTTCCCTTCCCTTCCCTTCCCTCCTCTCTCTCTGTCCATCCATCCTTCCTTCTTTCCTTCCTTTTTTTCTTTTCTTTCTTTCCTTTCCCCTTCCTTCCTTCCTTCCTTTTTTCCTTCCTTCCTTCCTTCTTTTCCTTCCTTCCTTCCTTTCTTCTTTTTCTTTTTTTTTTTTTTTAACTGGACCAGAGAGAGAGAATGAGAAAGCAAGCCACCTGGTCCAGGACTTGAACCAAAGTAGGCCATGTGGGAGTCCACTCCAACCACCATGCCACCTGCCAGCTCCCTAGACTACCATATTTTCTTTTTTTAAGAATTATTTATTTTAATTTTGAGACCAGCAGTTAGCGTAATGGCTATGTCGCTGGACTCCCATGTAGTAGACTGCAGTTCGAGTCCCAGATCCAGCAGCTTAAACTCATGCGGGGTGCGTATGTGTGCATGCCTAAGATCCTGAGAGGAGAAAGGAGAAGGGATTGTGGCATGGCCATCCCTCCTGGGGAGCGATTTCTCACTTTCTGTCTCTCAGTCTCTCTCTGTCTTTCTAGAGAGCGCATGTGTCCTATAACAAAAAAACCTCCCCCCCAAAAAAAGAAAAAAAAGAATTCTTTATTTAAAATTTTTTTCTTTTTAAATTTGACCAGAGAGAGACAGAGAGAGAGAGAGAATGAGAAAGCAAGCCACCAGGTCCAGGACTCAAACTGTGGTCATCCTTGTGGGAGTGTCCAATTCCTTAACCACCGTGCCACCTGCTGGCTCCCACTGCTGTATTTTCAAAGGATTCAGTATGATGAAAAGAAATGGAATGTGCTGAAGGATTAACCGGCTCTCTATTTTCTGCTTAACCTGTCTTTGTCTCATTGCTGCAGGTCAAAGGCAGAAATGAGGCATACCTGCCGTGGCACCATCAACCTAGCCACTGCCAACATCACTGTGGAGGACTCTTGCAACTTCATCATTTCCAATGGGGGTGCTCAGACCTACCATCTGAAAGCTAGCTCAGAAGTGGAGCGGCAGCGCTGGGTGACCGCCCTGGAACTGGCCAAGGCCAAAGCAGTGAAGATGCTGGCAGAGTCAGGTAGGAAACAAAGAGCACCAGGCCAGAAGATCTTTCTGTTTGCCCCTGTTATGTGCAACTCTTATTTTGTTACTCTTTGTGCCATATTACTGGGTTATCACTTATCTCCTAGATGTTTTAAACTTTTCCTCATCGTGCAATTTCTCCTGAAATGACGGTTTCTCTCTGGGACTGATTCTGCCTCTCAGGAGCATTCAACAATGTCTGCAGACATTTTGGGTTGTGACAACTGAGTGGGGGGATATGCTTTTGGCATCTAGAGAATAGAGGCCAGAGATACTGCTAAACCTCCTATAATGCACAGAATAGCGCCCCCACAGCAAAGAATTATTTGACCAAAGTTAAAAACAACTCTGTCCTAGGAGCCAGCAGACGGCATGATGGTTAAGGCACTGTCCTCTCACATGGATGACCGTGGTTTGAGTTTCGGACCTGTAGGCTTAAAAATCATGCTAGGTGCATGTGTGTGCATGCCTAAAATCCTAGGAGGGGAATGGAGGAGAAGGGATTGCAATGTGGCCATTCCCCTGGGGGGGGTTGTGTGATTTTTTTTTTTTTACTACTTGCTTTCTCACTGTCTCTCTCTAGCGAGTACACATGCCCTATGGCAAAAACCTAAAAAAAAAAAAAAAAAAAAATACCCACCTCTGTCCTAGAGGCATAATAGTGTACTTAGTGTACTTTTGATTTTAATCCCAGTTGTCTACCTTAAAATTTGGATAAATAATTATTTTATTGTTAGGTCAATTTTAGGATTATTACAGTTCATGATTTGGATTTTTTTTTGGGGGGGGAGGTTTTTGCTATAGGGCACGTGTGCTCTCCAGAAAGAGAGAGAGAGAGAGAGAGGCAGAAAGCGAGAAATCACCCCCTGGGGGGGATGGCCACATTGCAGTCCCTTTTTCTCCATTTTCCTCTCGGGATCTTGGGCACACATGCACATGCGCCTGGTGTGAATTTAAGCCACCGGGTCCAAGACTTGAACTGCAGTCAACTACATGACAGTCTAGCAACATAGCTATTATGCCAACTGCTGGTCCTGGGTACTTTTTTTTCTTAATATTGTTTTAACTGTTTGTTAGTTAAATTCAAAAAGTGTTAATAGATTGCCAAAAATTTACATGTAATATTTTTTCATTAAGAAAAATTTTGCGGGACCAGCAGTTAGCGTAATGGCTATGTTGCTGGACTCCCACGTAGTCAACTGCGATTCGCGTCCCGGACCCAGTGGCTTAAAACTCACGCCGGGCACATGTGCGTGTGTGCCCAGGATCCCGAGAGGAGAATGGAGGAGAAGGGATTGTAGCATGGCCATCCCCTCCGGGGGGTGATTTCTCGCTTTCTGTCTCTCTGTCTCTCTCTGTCTGGCGAGCATACTCGCCCTATAGCAAAAACCTCTTCAAAAAAAAGAAAAAAAAATTTTGCTGCAGGGACAAGAAGATGGCATAATGGTTAAATTGCCACGTGGGAGTGGTTCAAATCCCAAACCTGATGTCTTAAAGCTCAGGCTGGTCACGTGTGGGTGTGTGTGCGTTCAAAATCCCGAGAGGAGAGTGGAGAAGAAGGGATTGCCGTGTGGCCATCCTCCCCAGGCGGAGGGTGTGTGTATGTGTGTGTGTGTGTGTGTGTGTGTGTGTGTGTGTGTGATTTCTTTCTTTCTGTCTCTCTCTGTCTCTCCAGTGAGCCCACATGCCCTATAGCAAAAAATCTCTTTAAAAGAAATTTTATTTTTTGCTATGTTAGTCACACTAAAAAAGAGCAATCTTGGGACCAGCAGTTAGCAAATGGTTATGTTGCTGGACCCCCAAGTAGCCAACCGCAGTTCGAGTCCCAGACCTTAAACTCATTCGAGTCCCATGCCCAGGCTTAAACTCATTCTGGGCATGTGTGCGTGCGTGCCCAAGATCCTGAGAGGAGAATGGAGAAAAAGGGATTGTGGTGTGGCTATCCCCCCCTGGGGGGTGATTTCTCGATTTCTGTTTCTCTGTCCCTCTCTGTCGTTCTGGCAAGGGCACGCGCCCTATAACAAAAACCTCTAAAAAAAAAAAAAGAGCAATTCCAGTTAGTTACTGGTTATGTTTTGATTTTTTTTTTTCCAGTTTTGCTATAGGGTGTGTGTGCTTGTTGGAGAGAGATAAGGTAGGGGGGTGGAGGTATGAGAAAGCACCCCCAAGGGGGAATGGCCATGCCACAGTCTCTTCTCCTCCAGTCTACTCGTAGGATTTTGGGTACATGCACTTATACTTGGTGTGTTTTTCAAGCCACCAGGTCAAGGACTCTAACTGTACATTTGACCACGTGAGATCCAGCCACCTTAACCATCATGCCCCTGGCTGGCCTTATGTTTTGATTTTTCTTAAAGGAAAGTGATAGAATTTTCTCCCAACATATTGATAGTTTTATTATACTAAGCTTGCTCACTTAGAGCTGACCAATATGGTTACAGGCTGATTTCTGTTAGCATAATATCTATTTTATCTGCCAGAATTTCCCATGCTATATTTAATAGCTATTTTTTAAAAGAGTTATTTTATTTCACTTTATTTATGTATGTATTTTTCATTTGACCAGAGAGGGATGGAGAGAGAGAATGAGAGAAAGGGAAAGTGAGAAAGCAAGCCACCAGGTCCGGGACTTGAACCACGGTCGCCCATGTGGGAGTCCAGCATCCTTCACCACCACACCACCTGCTGGCCCCTTAATAGCTATTAAACAGTGAAAAGAAAATTCACCTCTTTGTAAATTTTTTGTTAACCAGTTATATTTTGACTGGCTCTCCCTCTCTGTCTAGCAGATAGGGAATATCATCCCTTATTTCTTTTGGTTTGATTTTAGTGCTGATGTTAGCTCCCACAAAGGAAGTGACACTGCTGGAAAAGCGCTTTGCAGTTACAAAGTGTTAAGTACAAAATAGCTAGAGATAAAGCATAGCTTCTACTTTTCTTACTATTGGAGAGCTATTTAAGACTTTATATTACTTTTAAAAACTGTTATTTATTTAATTTTATTTATTCATTCATTTATTTTAATTTGACCAGAGAGAGAGACACAGAGAGAGAGGGAAAGTCAGAAAGCAAGCCACCAAGTCTGGGACTTAAACCGCGGTTGGCCATGTGGGAGTATCCAGCACCTTAACCACCATGGTACCTGCTGGCCCCAAGACTTTGCATTACTTTTATGATGGCTTTACTGTCACATGAGTTCATCATGAAATTCCTTCAGAAAAAAATAAACTCGTGAACCTTCTAGTGATGTGGACTTGATTTACAAAGAGCTAGCTAGAGTATGATTCTCAGCTTATTTCAAACAAGGCCCACTGATCACAGATTTGCAATAATTAGCTCAGACTATATTGGAAACTTCAGACTAGAGTTACAAGGCTCAATAATTCATTCCCAATTCCAAGAGCTATTGACCTTCTCCATCCCGTCCTCTAAATCAGTGATTCTCAAATTTTAATGTGAGAATTGGGACCAGCAGTTAGCATAATGGCTAGGTCACTGAACTCCCATGTAGTGACCACAGTTTGAATCTCGGACCCGGTGGCTTAAACTCACGCCGGGCGCATGAGTGTGTGAGTGCCCAAGATTCCAAGAGGAGAATGGAGAAGGGATTGTGGTGTGGCCATCCTCCCTGGGAGGTGATTTCTCACTTTCTGTCTCTCTGTCTCTCTCTGTCTTTCTGGCGAGCACAGGCACCCTATAGCAAAAACCTCTCCAAAAGAAAATTTTATGTGAGAATTACCTGAACAGCTTATTGGCAATGCAGATTTCTGAGCCATGTTTCATACTAACTAAATCAGTCTCTGAGGGCAGGGACAAGACTCTTTAAGAAGCACCCCAGTTATTTGTAGTACAGGTGATCTATGGACTACACAGTAGAGGTTGCTAATGACAAACCCTCAGTCAGTCAGACTGCACAGCATGAGGAGTGTCAGTTTGGTTGTGGGCATACTAGGTAGGGTTCTATTTCTCAGTCCTTGTCCAGAGTCACATAACGTACCTTTTCATCGCTATAGATGAATCAGGAGATGAAGAGTCTGTCTCACAAACTGACAAGACAGAGCTGCAGAATACCCTGCGGACCCTCTCCAGCAAAGTGGAGGACCTGAGCACATGCAATGACTTGATAGCTAAGCATGGCACAGCTTTGCAGCGTTCCCTCAGTGAGTTAGAGTCCCTGAAGTTACCTGCTGAAAGTAACGAGAAGATCAAACAAGTCAACGAACGGGCCACACTCTTCAGGATAACATCCAATGCCATGATCAATGTGAGTACAGATGGTATCTGTGTAGCTTTTTGATTCTTTCCCTCTTTGAAACATGATTCTCTCTAAATGACTGAATATTGTAATTGATATAACACAGAACATTAGGTCCTGCTTCACTGCTTGAGGCTTTAAGTTACATTGTTTATCGCATGAAATAGAACAGGTTGCACAGAGTGAATGACTTTCAGGCTATGCTTAAGTGGTCAAGAGGACACTGCTTCAGCCTAGGAGTGAGTGAGGAGAGCAGAGCCTCAGCCCTGCTTCTGCAACCAGCTGAGCATTGAATGGTGATATTATTGGAATCCGTTATTCTGAATTGTGGATTTGTTTATTTATTTATTTTTGTCTTAAATCTAACTAAAAGATCTCCAAGGTCCTTTCCATTGTCATGTTCTTTGAGTTTTAAGTTAGAGATGTATTCCTACTTTGCTTATGCATTTGGCATACAGAGTGGTACGTGGGGGCTAGATCAAGTACTAGACTGAGTACTGTAGTACTGTTAATAGTCCTCGGCTTCAAGGCTAATTCTGTTCATAAGACAAACCACCTAACTTTGGACACATTTCTTTTAAAAAGAACAGGCCAGCGTTCTGCCTTCTTATGACTCCTACCTCAGGTAGATGTTTTTGGTTTGCAGACTATTATAGCTGCTTGGCTGCAAGGTGCTTGGAAAACACAAAGTGCTATTGGCATTATTGATGTATTTTTAGGTATGAAATTAGTACATGGTTTCATGTATTAATTGTTGTTTTTCCTCTACTACTGGTAACTGATTCCCACTTGGCAGGTTGTTTTGTTACCTTTCACATAAAAACGCTTGGAGATATTTCATAAGTGGGTAGAATACTCTGTGAGAAAGGGCTTATTCAGGGTGTGTTTTTTTTTTGGTGTGCTCTTTTTGTGTGTGTGTGTGTGTGTTTCTGTTTAATTAAATGGGATGAAATTACCTCATGAGTGCCAGATTTTCCCTTGTTTAGAGAGTGATAGTAATCCATCTCTTAAGAATTTAGTGCATGTGGCTCCTAAAGATCAAAGCTTTTCCTGTGACCAAAGGAAAAATGTAGTTTTTCTCATTTAACTCCTTTGTGACTTAATGGGAAGTTGTGATAACTTTTATTTTCATATCATTTTTCTGAAGTGTTGAACAGTTTGTTCAGTGGTCTGATTCACACAAGGTGCAATTGTTTTCTTTACTTAGGGATTATAGAAAGATTATCTCCAAGGACTGGTCAGCAAATCAGTACAGATGCTTTTGTTTCTAAGATCTAGTCAGGTGCCCTTTTTCCAAATGGTTGTACTTCATATCAACTGTATGCTTGTTTTTCAGTCTTCTTGTGATCTGGAAGATCTTATAAACCATGCAGGCCAAATTATCAATAGTAAGTAAATATATTTTTTAAATAGAACAACTGAGGGACCAGCCACTGGTGTGATGATTAAGGTACCTGGGTCCCACATGGCTGACTGCACAGTTTGAGTCCCAGACTTTGCGGCTTGAAAAAAATGCCAGGCACATGTGTGTGCATGCCCAAAATCCCAAGAGGAGAATGGAGAAGGAATTGGTGGCATGACCAGATCCCCTTGGGGGGTACTTTATCACTTTCTCTCTCTCTCTCTCTCTCATCTCTCTGGTGAGTGCATGAGTCCTATAGCAAGCTAAAATAAATACAGAAATGAATGACTGAATGACTCACTGAATAAATAAAAAGCAAACAAACAGCTTAGGGTATAGTGGTCTTCTGAGAGTCAGTGCTGCCTTTTATCTATGTGAGGTGAACACCTCACTCCATGACAGTTTTTTTTTTCCCTACTCTAATGTGAAAATTTTGCTAAATAAAACACACCTTTGTAAAACTGGAACCTTAGTTTGAGTTTTCCTCCTGAAAATGTATTTATCTTTGTTCCTTAAGGAAATTCTTTTTTTTTCAGTTCTAAATGGCCAGAGTTTATGTTAAAAGAAATGATCCCTGGGACCAGCAGATGAGTTACGTCACTGAACTCCCACATAGTCGATCATGGTTTGAATCACTGACCCAGAGGCTTAAAATTCATGCCGGGTGTGTGTGTGTGTGTGTGTGTGTGTGTGTGTGTGCGTGTGCGCGCGCGTGCGCGCGCGCGCGCGCACGGGCGTGTGTGTGTCCAAAATCTCAGAGGAGAATGGAGGAGAAGGAATTGTGGTGTGGCCATCTCCCCTGGGGGGTGATTTCTTGCTTTCTGTCTCTCTGGCGAGTGCATGCATTCTATCTCAAAAATCTCTCTCTCAAAAAAAAAAAAAAAAAGGAATGTGATCACTTGGAAATCAGAGATAAGTTCTATTTCGTCATTCTGGTCTTCCTTAGTATACTGCCTGTGCCTGTTTCAGAGCTGGTGATTGCTTGAAGTGCATTTTTATTCCTGTGTTGTTCCTTTGTGCCTTTGTAGTAAGGCTTTAAATGCATTGCACATGGTTAAAAATTGAAATGCTAGCGCATCACAGGCAGAGGGAGCAAATCCGACACTGTTCGTGTATTTATTTGCTATCTATCGAGGACCTGCTGTGTTCCAGGCACCATGCTAGGGGATATTTCTGAAGGTAGATATGGTCCTTGCCTCAGAGAGATTACTGTCTGTTCAGGATTCAGGGAAGTAAACGAATCAAGTGTGCTAAATGCCATGATAGAAATGAGCACAGACTGCTAAGGAATAGCAAATCAGAGGTGTTTATCTCAGACCAGGAAGATAAGAGAAGGTAATACTTCAAATTCTTAAGGATCTGTAAGAGTCTTCTTATAAAAAAGGCACCTGACTCATATAACCTGGAGCAATTACATCCTCTTTGATCTCAATTTCTTATCTGTAAATGGTGATAATAAAAGTCAACACTTTATAGGACTGTGAAAGGGTTTTATTAAATAATTTATGGAAAGTGCTCAGCAAAGTGCCTGACAGTCTTCTCTCAATAAATTTGAATATGAACAGGATTATTAAACAGAAGTGAGGGGCCAGTGGGTAGTGTGGTGGTTAGGTGCATGACTCCCACATGACAGAGTGTGGTTTGAGTCCTGGACCTGGCGGCCTGCTTTCTCACTTTCCTTCTCACCCTCTCACCCTTTCTCCATCTTTGGTGAGTGCATGTGGCCTATAGCAAATTAAAATGATAACAGTAATAATAATAATAAATAATTATTAAAGAAGAAAGAGAAAGGGAGAAAGCTTGATCTGGGTAGTTGTGTGGCATCTGTGGATCCCTTCCTCTCCCCTAAAACCTGGGAATTGCTGTTAATTGACTGATAGTCAAGAGCAAGGAAGTAGCTAGAGAAGCAGCTGGAGAGGAGTTAGGAGTAGTGGTGGGAGGGAGGTACAGATCATGCTCAGGGGACTTGGCGTGAAAATGGATTAGAAGAGGGTGAGCCCAATTTTGACACTGCCTAATTATAATAGCTAACATCTTCTTGGATGCTTGCTGTGAGCCCAGTACTGCTCTAAGTACTTTACATATAAAGAAGTAAAACTGTGAGGTTGCTACTGTTGTTCTTCTCTGTTTATAGATAAGGAAGGCAAAGAGAGTGACCTGCTCAGAATTCCACAGCCAGAGAGTGGAATAGAGTCATGCTTTGAGGCCTAATAGTTCAACCCTAGAATCATGTATGCTGTGCATCTAAATATAGGAAATGGAGAGGACTATACCGTTCCAAAAATGTTAAGGAAGAACGAATAGGACTTGCTAAGTGGATGTGAGGAAGGAAAACTAAGAGGAGGATGCCCCTTAGGTTTTGACCTGGACAGGCGAGAGGGCCCTAGAACTGTTCTTTATATATATATATTTCAATTTATTTATTTGCATTCATTCACTGTACATCATTACAACATACAAAATGAGATTTTCCATCCAGAGTACACTGTATATTGTCTCAATCAAGCACATCAACAAACATGTTATTGTCAGCAAATGATTTTCCATTTCTTGTGTTCTGTACATTTTGATTTTTTTTCCCCCTGTCCTTGATTCCCTATCTCTTACCCTCTGCCATCTCCCACTCTCCTCCCACACTGTCTCTGGTATCTATGTTTGCTTTCCATACTGTTTTCTCCCCACATTTTATTGAATCACCAAAGACCTTAGCAATCCAAATATCGTCATAGCAAACACAGGTGACACACACATTTTCATGAACACAAGTCTAACTTTACACATCCTATAAAGTAGTACCTAGCTGGGGCTACATATCTTACTACAGTCATTGAATAGATATTTTTTTTTTCTGAAACTTTTTTTTTGTAACTCAATTTACATTCCTTCCCTAAGTATCACAGCACACATCAAAATGTGATCTCCCATCCAGTACACACTGCATAGTGACTCAATCATGCACATTATAAAAAATTTTCCATTTCTAGTTCCTAGAATTATTTCCACCCCTCTTTCTGACCCTCTGTCCCTTCCCAC
>NW_006159688.1:798376-801168 GCF_000334495.1 Tupaia belangeri chinensis | reverse complement strand
CGCTAGCTCGTTTGCTGGAGGCTGAATTATCAGTAGAAAATCTTCATTCCCTGAAATATCTAGTTCGCTGGAGCCATGTGGAAACTTCTTCTTCCTAGAACTGTTCTTAGGATGAGGAATATGGAAGAGAGAAGCAGAATTAGCAAGGGGACGTGGTGAGTTCAGTTTGGGACCCACTGATGTTGAGATTACTGTGAGCTATTGAATAGGCAGTTGGATATTCTGATCTAAAACTCAGTGAGTGTTGGGCTGTCACTTCTGATTTGGTAACCATTATCCTATAGGCAGTCGTTGAAATCAGGAGAGTAGATATTCTATTTACCTTTTAGTTTCTGTATAACAGGGTAGACTTTTAAAAAAAAAAAGATTTATTTAATTTTACTTATTATTATTTTAATTTACCGTAGGGTATGTGTGTTCATGAAAGGGAAAACACAATTCAAAAATAAATTACTAGATCCAGGACTCGAACCATGATCAGCTGTGTGGGAGTCCAGAGCCTCAACCACCATGCTACCAGCTGGCCCCATAGAATAGACCTTTAAGCTTATGTTACTTTCTTTCTTCATTTATTTATTAGGTGAACTTTATCAGACTCCTTCTATGTATGATTCAGCTAAGTTAGGAACTAGATACCTGTATATGAATAAGTATAAAATGTGACTTTGGGGCCAGCCAGTGGCGTGGGAGTGAAGGTGGCCAGATCTCACATGGCCAGCTGAGCAGTTTGAATCCTGAACCTGGTGGCTTGAAAAACATACCAGACATGTATGCACATGTATAAAAAAATCCCAAGAAGCGAATGGAGGAGAAGGGATTGTGACATGGCCATCACCCCTCTCACGGAGAGTCTCCCTCCCCTCCTCCATCTCTCTCCGGGGAGCGCACACGTCCTATAACACATTTTCTTTTTCTTTTTAAATGTAGCTTTAAGTTGTTTTTGATCCATCGGGAGAGATAGAAAATCAGTCACAATACTGCTTCACCTGTGAAACAGCTATGCACAAAGTGCTGTGGAAATACGGAGAAGAGACTAGCTGTGTATGAGACTGGGAAGAGGTGTCACAGAAGTAACATTTGCCATAGTCTAAAGAATGAAGATTTCCCCCTTCTTATAGAAAGCAGATGCAGTAGGGCATTCTAGACAGAGTGTATGGTGTAAGCTGAGATTGGAGGCCTAAAAGGAATCTGTGTATCCAGGAATTGCTGAGCAGGCCAATGGGGTTCTGTTGTAGGGTTCAGGGATATATACCTGCTTGGGGAGGAGGATCCAAGACACGTGGTGGCCGTCTGTCACGTGCCCTTTATTTTCATAACCAGTGGCTACAGTTTGGTCCCAATCTTAGTGGACAGCCAGTGGGGGGATAAGATTTATGTTTTCTCTCTAGATCTCTTTCATTAGGCTTCCGATTGTTAAGGTCAGTTGTTTCTGTTACTGATCAAAAACAAAGTAAGTTTCTCCATATTTGGTCTCATTCAGTGCAGATTCTTTGTTCTCAGTATCTGAGTTCCTCAGCTTTTAGTTTAGTCAAGAATTTATAGAGAAGGGAACCAGCAGTTAGCTTAATGACTATGTCGCTGGATTCCCACGTAGTTGACCGCAGTTCACGTCCCGAACCCGGTGGCTTAGAACTCACGCCGGGTGCGTGTGCGTGTGTGCCCAAGGTCCCAAGAGGAGAAGGGATTGCAGTGTGACCATCCCCCCGGGGGGTGATTTCTCGCTTTCTGTCTCTATGTCTCTCTCTGTCTGTCTGGCGAACGCATGTGCCCTATAGCGAAAAAAACTCTCAAAAAAAATTAAATATGAAAAAAAGAATTTATAGAGAACAGTTATCTTATGCTTTTTGTCATCTTTCTCTCAGTAGATTTCTTCTTTTGGTATGTTCACATACCTGCCCTTCACGATGTGCCACAAGTACTTTGTCTTTTGCTTGCTTGACATTTATTTGGTCCTCCTGACCAGGAGAGCATAAAAGAACTATGATAGCCATGCTCACTTTTTATCTGAGACTGATCTGGTTTTCAATATGGAGTAGCTATCCCTGATACTATGGAGTAACAGGGGAAGTCTTCCATTGTAATATGCCTGCCAAAGTTTCCAGAATAAGGTTATTAGTGAGATTACAGAGGCCTGAGGGAATCTCTGGCTAGTTGAGGCAACTGAAATCAGTGCTTTCTGTCTGCAGGCCTGCAGAGACTTCCTCATGTTAGCCCAGACCCATAGTAAAAAATGGCAGAAGTCTCTCCAGTATGAAAGAGACCAGCGTATCCGACTGGAGGAGACCCTCGAGCAGCTGGCAAAGCAGCACAATCACCTGGAGAGGGCCTTTCGAGGAGCCACGGTGCTGCCAGCAAACACCCCTGGCAGTACAGGTTCTGGCAAAGGTGAGATGCTTGGTTTTCGGGAAGCCTGTTCTGATACGAGCTGGGTGGTTTTCTGCAATTGACAGAGGGACTCCATATTCTTCCCAGTGACTCATGTGAAGTGCTGTTAGAGCCACTTATTTCTTCTAGCTTTTACATTGCTTTCTGTCCCTTGTTGCTGTATTTGTGGTTGGTATTTTTGAAAAACAGCTGTACTTTGGTACAAACAAAGTAAACAAACGAAGTTTTTTCTATAGATCAGTGCTGCTCTGGCAAAGGGGACATGAGTGATGAGGATGACGAGAATGAGTTTTTTGATGCTCCTGAGATCATCACCATGCCTGAAAATTTGGGCCACAAGTAAGTTATCCTTGACCACTGAGTGGTCATTAGAATGTATCAGTGGGAATATCTTAGCTATCAACGTT
>NW_006159688.1:776632-798355 GCF_000334495.1 Tupaia belangeri chinensis | reverse complement strand
TCTTTCCCTAAAGTGTAAAACTCTCAGCTTTTTCACATGAATGAGTTCTCCAGAGATAGTTAAAATTCATACCTATTCCTTTTATTTATTTATTTACTTACTTAATTATTTTAATTTGACCAGAGAGGGACAGAGTGAGAAAGAGAAAAAGAGAGAAAGAGAGGCAACCGAGAAAGCAAGCTGCCAGGTCTGGGACTCAGACCAGGGTCAGCCATGTGGAAGTCCAGTGTCTTTAACTGCCATGCCACCTGCTGGCCCCAAATTCATACCTATTCTGTTCTAAGTGTTGTCATTTGATTATCCATCAGGTTTGTACAGCGTGCTTGGTATTTTGTTAAGAAATATTGAGGACTAGAGACCAGCAGATGGTGTTATGGCTATGTCATTGGACTCTCACGTAGTTAACTACGGTTCAAGTCCCGGGCCTGGCAGCTTAAAACTCATGCTGGGTGTGCATGTGTGTGCATGCCCAAAATCCTGAGAGGAGAGTGGAAGAGAAGTACTTGTAGCACGGCCATCCTCCCAGGAGTGTGATTTCTAGGTTCCTTTGTCTCTTTCTGTCAGGAGCACATGTCCTATGGCAAGAAAATTATTTTCAAAAAAAAAAAAAAATGTTGAGGACTGAACTCTGGTTTGATATTTGTTCTAACCACTGTGTTTTCCATCTGTGCAGACGTACTGGCAGCAATATCAGTGGGGCCAGCAGTGATATCAGCCTCGATGAACAGGTAACTCATATGGGAGCTATCAGTACTGAGGGGATTAGGGTATGATTTCCAACAATTTGTTTGTTAAGCACTAAGGGAAACAGAAAATACTATTTTTTTTTTTTTCTTTAGCACGGGGGAAGAGAAGGTTATAATACTGGGGTTTCTGTTCTTTGTGGATGATTGAATGGCTTTGTTTTTGCTCTCAGTACAAGCATCAGCTGGAGGAGACCAAAAAAGAAAAGAGAACCAGAATACCATACAAGCCAAACTATAGCCTCAATTTATGGAGCATCATGAAGAACTGCATTGGGAAAGAACTCTCTAAGATCCCCATGCCGGTGAGGTTCTTACAGTCCTGCCTGGGCTGCTGCCAGTAGGTCTTCTTACCTCAGTGGGGAGAGTGCTGAAGCGACGGCCCCGCCTAGTGTGTGGCAGTTTGTGATATAGTATCTGTTGCCCTTAAAGTCATAAACTATCCCATAACATTACTGTTTTAATTTTGCCTGTAGATCTGGTATATTCCCTCATCACCTAGAATCAGAAGCATATGTTCAGTAACAGTTACTTAGGAACAGATTCCTATATAGATGTACTGGGAACATGCAAAGAAAAATATAGAATAGTTTTGTCTTTCATGTAGTTAAAAAGAGACAGGCATGGGGGCCAGCAGGTGGGGTGGTGGTTAGGCACTGGACTCCCACATGGGCAACTACAGTTCGAGTCCCAACCTGGTGGCTTGAAACTCATGCCAGGCATGTGTGCCTGCGTGCCCAAGATCCTGGAAAGAGAATGGAGGAGAAGGGATTGCAGCATGGCCATCATTGTGTGTGGGGGGGAGATTTCTCACTTTACCACTGTCTCTGTCTCTTTCTTCATCAGGTACATGCACCCTAAGGCAAAAACCCTTACCCTCCCCCCCCAAAAAAAAGGAAAGAAAGAATCATGCTGGATGTGTGTACATGTATGTCCACAGTCCTGTAAGGAGAATGGAGGAGAAAGGATTGTTGCCATCTCCCCTGGGGGGTAATTTCTCTCTGGCAAGGGCATATATCTTATGGTAAAAACCTAAAAAGAAAAACCAAAGAGAGAGAGAGAGAGAAACAGGCATGAAAACAGGTGTTATGGGAAATGTTTTTTACTGTAGTGTTAGGGGAAGGTTTAGGGAGCACAAAAGCAAGGACAGCTCATTTCAGTGAGTTGATCACTGTTTCCGTGGTGGAGATGACATTAGGGCTTACCTCCCTGTACTTGTCATTCCTTCCTCTAATCTGTCTACAAGTTTGCCAAAGTGGTCTTGTTAAATTCCAAATATAGTCATATCACACTGCTGCTCAAAATTCTTCACTGGGTCTTCATTACTTGGAGCGTAGTCCAGACTCCTTAGTGGGCTTGCTATATCCTCTCCACACTGAAGGCCCTGCCTCACACATCCAGTGCTCTAGACATGAGGATTACCTCCAGGTACTCTGCTCTGTGACGTCTTGTCTTCTCCCTCACAGTGTTTGCACACAGTCCTTTCTGCCTAGATTTTCTCAATTCCTCACTAGCCCTTGCTACTTTTTTCTGTGGCTTAATGCCCTTTTCTTCAAGATTTAGCGATAATGGCATCTCTTTCAGCAAATCTTTTCTGCTATGTCAGGTGTGCTTGCTGTGCTCCTGCAAGTTCCATAGTTTATGTCTGGGCAAGTGTATATGCTTGCTCGTTCCTCAGACATTAACTGAGTGCCCACTGTTTGTCTAGTATTGTACCAGATTATCATGTAGGCATAAGTTCAGTTTAAAGAAACCAGTCCTGGGGACCAGCAGTTAGCATAATGGCTATGTCGCTGGACTCCCATGTAGTCGACTGTGGTTCGAGTCCCAGACCTGGTGGCTTAAACTCACGCCAGGCACATGTGTGTCGTGCCCAAGATCCCAAGAGGAGAATGGAGGAGAAGGGATTGCGGCGCGGCCATCCCCCCAGGGGGTGATTTTTCACTTTCTATCTGTCTCTCTTTCTGGCAAGTGCATGCGCCCTATAGAAAAAACCTCTTTAAAAAAAAAAAAAAAAAGAAAGAGAGAAACCAGTCCTGGACCTGTTCCTTGGCCTAGTGATTAGGGAGCTGATCCCACATGACAGATCATGCTGTTTGAATTCTGGCTCCTATGGCCTGAAAAACACACCAGGTATATGTACATACAGGTCCAAAATCCTAGCAGGATAGAGAAATGGGAATGGGGCAGCTTGACCACGCCCCATTGGGGGATTCTTTCTTCCTCCTCCTTCCTCACTCTTTGTCTCTCTGACTAGCACATGCACCTCCTGATTTAATAAAAAGAAAAAAATAATCCAAAACATATTGGTTTAGGAGTCAGCAGATGGTGTAGTGGTTATGTTGCTGGATTCCCACATGGCCGGCCACGGTTTGAGTTCTGGACCTGATGACTTAAAACTCAAATTAGGCATGTGTGTACACATGCCCAAGATTCTGAGAGGAGAATAGAAAAAAAAAAAGGGTTGCATTGTGGCCATCCCCCCTGGAACGTGATTTCTCGCTTTTTGTTTCTTTGTGTTTCCAGGGAGCACACACACCCTATAGCAAAAATCTCTCTTAAAAAACAAAAGAAGAAAAAAATCGGGGAGTTCTACTAGTTGCATAAGGGAAGGCAGTGGGGGCTCGGGTGGCATTGCCGCAGGTTCTGTCCACAGCCAGGATCCTGGTATACAGAAATACAGATGCCACTCTCCCTATCCTATCCTGGGACTTGTGGACCAGTGTGTGGTTTCTGCCTCTTCATAGACTGCCTTCAGGTGGGCAAGGATTCTATCTTATTCATCTTTATGTCCTTGATCCTTAGCCCAGTGACTGGCATGTATAGATCACCCAAGTACAAGTAATTAATTAACTGGCTCTTGGAAAGCAAATATGTTTATAAGTATGTAAGATTTTTGTTAGAAGAATGTTGACCTCCAGCCAAGAAAAGGCTATGAGTAAACAGTGGAGAAACCTCAGATAACTGGCTTATGAGGGGCCTGAAGAGAATCGTAACTTGCCTGGAACATTTGGTGTGTTGAAGGAAGTATAGGGGAGGTGGGCTGAAAGGCAGGTTATCACAATCTTAGAAATTAAGGCAGGTTATCACAATCTTAGAAATTAAGTTCTGGGGCCAGCGGTTAGCATAATGGCTATGTCGCTAGACTCCCACATAGTCGACTATGGTTCAAGTCCCGGACCCGGTAGCTTCAACTCACGCCGGGCGCGTTGTGTGTGCGTGCCCAAGATCCCGAGAGGAGCATGGAGGGGAAAGGATTGCAGCGTGGCCATCCCCTCTGGGGGGTGATTTCTCACTTTCTATCTCTCTGTCTGTCTCTATCTGTCTGGCGAGCGCACGTGCCCTATAGCAAAAAACCTCTCCAAAAAATAAAAATTAAAAAAAAATTAATTAATTTTAAAAAAAAGAAATTCAGTTCCTGCTTAGACACAGCTTCTCGGTTTCCATGATCTCTTAGTTTGTCTTTCTCATTAGTTCCTTGTTGACGTTGCCAGTAGGAATGTGCAGTCCTGTACCTGTTTGCCTACAAATCAAGTCCTCACCTTTTCCCTGCTCTTTACCGTGTCATGGGGAAGCTAATTCTTCTGGACTGTTTTTCAGGTGCTAGAGTCCAACTGGGCCTCACCAGTGCAATACACCAGTAGGAGAAAAGAACAGGCAGAAGGGCATTTCTTCCTCTGCGTGCCCTCTTGGGCAGTGCTCTGGCAGCGGCTGTGTGGCTTTAGTTATATTGGAGAAGCCTCCTACCCTTACGGTTTTAGCTTCTGTGGAATTTCAACCTCTGTGCTGCAGTAATACTACTGCTACTCATTGTCCCTGCAGTTTACCAGTGGCTATGATGTCTTGCTGTTGCTAACCTCTGGGTTGTCTTCTTTGGTGGCCCAGTCCTCCATCAGCTATGTAACTAATTCCCTGCTTCCTTCCACTTTAAATACCCTGGTTCGTTTGTTTCCCTGTGGCTTCTGAGCACAAAATGACTGTTACAAAATTCTTGGCACTTTTAGAGAAACTCCAGTTTCCATAGCCATTGTGGTGGGCAAGACCATGTGTGTATGAAAAGTAGCTTAGGGACGCACTGATTCTAGTCCAAGGCACTGCTGAGGTGTCTAGTATCCACCCGTGGAGTACACCACCCATCTCCAGTTTCCCTCACAGTGGATGGAAATGTTCCTTTGTATTGTCGAAAATGTTGCCACTGAGAGATTTTGTTGGCATAGGAAAAGTAATCTCTGTGAGACTTAGACCAGCTGGCGGTGTGGTGGGTAGTTAAGGTGACTGAATCCCACATGGCCCACTATATGGTTTTAGTCTCAGCCCTGGCAGTTAGAAAAGTATATCTGTCTCTCTCCCTCTCTCCCTCCCTCTCCCCTCCCCCCCATGAACACATATGCCCCTCTAGCAAATTAAAAAAAAAAAAGGAAGAAAGAAAGAAAAAAGACTCTTGAGGATTAGGGCTTTACTGGTCCTTCATCCCTCCGTGTCCATTTGTCTTAAACTGCTTGTCTCTCAGGGCCTTTTGGTATAGAGAAGATGGCTTTGGAGCCATACTATGGCATACTGTACTGGTAAATCCTCCTTCCCCAAGAATAAGTGTTCTAATGTTGGTCTAATAACCCAGCCTCATAGCCACGTGGTTAAGGGAGCCAGATTCCACATGTCTGATCGTGGTTTGAGTCTCACTCTAGTAGTGTGAAAATACACAGGATGTATGTGAGTGAATGCTCAGACTCTCAACTAAAAGGAAAAATAGAGAGGAAACTGTGGTGTGACCATACTCTAATGGGGAGTTCTTTCCTTTTCCCTGCCTTTCTCTCACTGGTAAGCTCATGCACTCTCTGGCAGTTTAAAAAAATATTAATAGTGGTTATCTTTGGGTGTTAGCATTTCAGATAAATTTTTCCTATTTTATTTATAAAATAGTGTTTTTTTGGTTTTTGTTTCGTTTTGTTTTTAGAGAGAGATTTTGTGATAGGGTACATGTGCTCACTGGAGAGAGATACAGAGAGGGGGAAATTGAGAAATCACCCTCTGAAGGATGGCCACACCACAGTCCCTTCTCCTCCATTCTCCTCTTGGGATCTTGGGCACGCATACACATGCACCCAGCATGAGTTTAAGCCACTGGGTCCGAGACTCAAACTACAGTTGACTACGTGGGATTCCTTGACATAACCATTACGCCACCTGCTAGTCCCTTGTTTTATGAAGTGTTTTACAGTGAAAATGATAAGATACTAGCATTAGGGTAGTAAGTGGTGTAAAGATAGGTAGGAGGCTAAACACAATGTAGAAAGAGAGGTGGGACCTAAGAAAGACATTTTTCTGTTCTTTTGTCTATTTTTACTGAAATTTTGTTTAAGGCCAGAATCATTCAATAGAAAGGATTTTTTTTTTTTTTTCCTTCTGTGCTCAGAACTTGGAACTCAGGCTAGAAGTCTTTGACCTTGTTTAGCTGAATCACATGTTAAATGGGTTTTATGGGCTAGGTTGGAAATCAAAGTTCTTTTTATAGCAAATTTTCAAATAGTTACGTTATTTAAAAATCCAAACAGTGGGGCTGGCAGGTGGCATAGTGGTTAAGGGCTCTGGACTCCCACATGGCCGACCATGGTTTGAGTCCCAGACCTGTCAGCTTGCTTTCTCATTCCCCCCCCCCCTCTTTCCTTTTTTTTTTTTTTCCAAATTAAAATAAATTAATCAATTAAATTAAATAATTCTTACAAAAAATTTTAAACAGTTAATTTAGAAGCTAACTTTCTGAGAGGCTGAGGTGGGGTATGGTAGGATGGGATGGGGAATGTGAACAATGTCTCTTTTGTCTACTTCTTTGTACCCAGTGTGGAGCTGAGGATCTGGCACACATGAGGACTCAATATTTGTACAGTGAATAAAACAATAAATGAATTAGTGAACATCTCTAATAGAAGCCCTTCCCTCCTCCCCAACACACACGTGTATTTGCTTGACTCAATGCCCTAAGTTGACTCTAAAACTTGAAAAGTAAGAGCAGGCACAGGCTGGTGTCAGCTCCCATTATGAGCACTCCAGGTCCCAAAACAGAACTATCCAGGTTCAGAGAAGAAGTCAGAATGCTGACCTGGTGCAGAACTCACCTCAGACTTAGCAGTGTCTAGCCCCGGGTGGAAGCTAACTTCGATAATGCAGTCTTTTCAGTAGTCATGACACACTTACTTACACTTATAATTCATTACCATTTCTCTCCTGCCCCGTGAATTTTAAATATCTGACTTCTTCTCTGGATATACCTGTGCTAAAATACATTATATTTCCTTTTTAAATATTAATTTATTTTTAAGTTAGCTATAGGACGTGTATGCTTTCTGGAGAGAGACAGTGAAAGGCACAGAGAGAGAGAGAGAGAGAAATCACCCTCCATGAGGATGGCCATGCCACATTCAATTCCTTCTGCTCCATTCTCCTCTTGGGACTTTGGGCATGCAACACACATACTCCCAGTGTGATTTTCAAGTCACCAGGTCTGGACTCAAACAATGTAGTCAGTCAGTCATGTGGATCCAACCTTCTTAACCCACACCATCTGCTGGTTCTCATTTCTTTCTTTTCTTTTTTTTTTTTTTTTTTAAAGTAATGTACTTTTTATGGGACCAGCAGTTAGTGTAATGGCTATGTCGCTGGACTCCCACGTAGTCGACCATGGTTCAAGTCCGGGATCCAGTGACTTAAAACTCACTCCGGGCGCATGTGCGTGTGTGCCCAAGATCCCGAGAGGAGAAGGGAGGAAAAGGGATTGCGGTGTGGCCATCCTCCATGGGGGGTGATTTCTTGCTTTCTGTCTCTTTGTCTCTGTCTGTCTGTCTGGCGAGTGCACACGCCCTATAGCAAAAACCTCTCCAAACAAAAAGTAATTACTTTTTTTTGGTAAAGAATTGTTTTATTTAACTTTATTTATTTATTTATTTATTTTAATTTGACCAGAGAGGGACAGAGCACGAGAGAGCGAAAACAAGAGAGAGAGAGTGAGAAAGGAAGCCACCAGGTCCAGGACTCGAACCGTGGTTGGCCACGTGGGAGTCTAGCACCCTTAACAACCACGCCACCTGCTTGCCCCCCTTGTTTCTTAAAATTAATTCATTCAGTACCTATTTAATGAAGGTCTCATGGTCCAGGCAGTGATAGCTTTGGGGTATATAGTGCTAAAGAGGCATGATGTTCATCACAAAGAGTTACAGTTAGTGAAATACGTGAAAATGATGATTCCTGTCATTTATTGACATGAACAATTGACTAGGGAAAATGGGTTACTTGCAGGTTAAATCTTAGAGCAACTATACTGAGCAAAGGCCTTTTTTCTCTGCCCAGAGATTTGCTTTACCAGCTTAACATCTCAGGATCTGTTTCTCAATCTGCAAAATAAAAATTAAAAAAAAAAAAAATAGTCTTATCGTTGTGTGAGCAAAATATTTATTTTTGTCCTTTTCCTTCCAGGTGAATTTTAATGAGCCCTTGTCCATGCTTCAGCGCCTTACTGAAGATCTGGAATACCATGAGCTGTTAGACCGAGCTGCAAAATGTGAGAACTCTCTAGAACAACTCTGCTATGTTGCAGCTTTCACCGTATCCTCCTACTCCACCACTGTCTTCCGTACCAGCAAGCCATTCAACCCACTCCTTGGGGAGACCTTTGAGCTGGACCGGTTAGAGGAGAATGGGTACCGATCCCTCTGTGAGCAGGTAAAGAAGCCTCCGGGACATAACATATTTCTGTTCTGAAGAAAAGGATCAATTTTTTTGATCCCCCTGGGTTTTAGTTTACAGAAATTTCAGCCCTTGTTATCCCAGCCTTCCTTCTCTTCCTTTAGGATTTCAGTATTAGAGGTCCTGGTATCCACCTACTGTGTCAATATAAAGTTTCAAGTATGAATTTTGAGTGTTTATCACCAATTAATAGGCAGTATCTTTTTCTTTCTTCTTTCTGCCTTCTTGATTTGAACCTGATTTCTTTAAGGTGAGTCATCATCCCCCTGCTGCTGCACACCATGCTGAGTCCAAAAATGGCTGGACATTGCGTCAGGAAATCAAAATCACCAGCAAGTTTCGAGGCAAATACCTCTCCATTATGCCTCTCGGTAAGGCCACAATCTTTTTAAGAATTATAGCTCTGGGTATAGAAGGTTTTCTGGCATGCTGGAGAAAGTCACTGGTCTGAAGTCAGGATTTGGGCACCAAACCTTCCTAGCTAGCTTTGGGCAAAGAATTTAACTTCTTAGCTACCAGATGAGTACGAGGCCAGAGACTCTTTAAGGACACTTCTAGTCATAAGTTCTTCATCCTCTTTAACTGTATTTAATATGTCTTTAAGCACTATTTTAGACATAAATTCTAGCATGTATTTTTTATTTAATTTTTATCTATTATCATAATCTTTTATATTACACTGTATCACATATATCTTTAAAGTGTATTACATTTCTTTTTCCAGCACAATTGCCATGCATGCCAGTCAAGACAAAGGCATTACTATCCACATCATCATCAAATAGCTTTTCATCATTTTTTTCAGATTATTATTATTATTATTTATTCTCATTATTTTTTAAACATTCAATCACTATATATCACTTGGCTTGTATAAAGAATTTACCCAACACGAAATACTTCACAGACCAGTCCAGTTGAGAATACTATACATGTTATCATCAGTAAGTAATAAAAAACCATTTCTGTGTCCCACTAATGTCATGCCTCTCTATTTGTTCCCTTGCTATCCTTCTCTATCCCTTCTCCTCCATTCTCCTCTCGGGATCTTGGGCATGTACATACGTGTGCCTGGCGTGAGTTTAAGCCACTGGGTCCGGAACTCAAACCACGGTCAACTACCTGGGAGTCCAGCAACATAGCCATTATGCCAACTGCTGGTCTCATGTTATAGTATTTTAAAAAGAGGAGAAAGAAACTAAGTATTAACTGTGTCACATCATAGATAATATGCAAAAGGCCGTTAGATGAAAGGAGTCTAAGTGATAAATTACTCTCAATCTTTACTGAGGACTTTTTAAAAGCTTCTAGTTGCTTAATTGCCTTCACAGCTAATAATTTCAAAAGTATTAAGAGTAGTAAATACCGGGACCAGCAGTTAGTGTAATGGCTATGTTGCTGAACTCCCATGTAGCTGACTGTGGTTTGAGTCCTGCACCCGGTGGCTTAAACTCACGCCAGGCGCATGTATGTATGTGCCCAAGATTCCAAGAGGAGAATGGAGGAGAAGGGTTTGTGGCGTGACCATCCCCCTGGGGAATGATTTCTTGCTTTCTATCTCTCTGTCTCTCTCTGTCTTTCTGGCGAGCACACGTGCCCTATAGCAAAAACCTTTCCAAAAAAATAAATAAAAAATGAAAGAGTAGTAAATACCAGGAATGTTTACACCTAATTTGCAGAACTTCGGTGTCAGTAGTCATATTGTAGTTTGATTTTTCACTCTGGAAAAAGAGGTTCAGAGAACCCTTAAGGATCTCTAGAAGGATATATTATATTTCATTTCAAAGACTGTTATATACATCTAAAAGATAGTAACAGGACAGGCCCTGTGGCCTGCTGTTTAAGGGAGCTGGATCCCACATGGCTGACCATGGTTTGAGTCCCAGCCTTGGTGACTTGAAAAGCATGCCAAGCATGTGTGCATGCACACCCAATATTCTGACAGGATGGAGGGATTGGAACCTGACCATGCCCACTAGGGAGTACTTTCTCCCTTTGCCTTTCTCTCTGGCAAGCGTAAGTGCCCTCTAGCAAATTAAAACAAAACAAAAAACAGATAACAAACTTACCAGTGAAGTGCTGCACATTTTCTGTATAATTTGACTAATCTAGGATTCTTCAAGAGGTTAATAACTACATGAACATGGTATAAGTGGTAGATCTAATTTTTTAGAGTCAAAAAATGTTTTTGATAGTGTTACATTCCTATGGTTATTTAAGGGTCTGAGTAACAAGGATATGTTGTTTTAATTCCCTCTGTCAGCTATTTACTGAGTACCTGCTTTATACCAGGTGTGGTTTTTGGTATTTGGAAAAGTGAACAAAACAAAACTCCAGACTTTGACCAGGACATTGAAAAGAATTGACATAGTAATAAGGTGCATAGAAAACTTTAAAGAATGGGATTTCCAGATATTGGTCCTGAGGATGGCTATATTTAACATTTTGGAATTGTGACTTAGAAAGAGAATCAAATGATTGTATGTTCTAGATAGTAATTCCTTATCAGATACATGATTTGCAAATATTTTCTCCCATTCTGTGAGTTGTCTTTTTACTCTGGTTTTTGTCCTTTGATGCACAAAATTTTTAAATTTTCAAGTCCATTTGTCTTTTTGTGTGGTTAGCTGTGCCTTTGGTGTCATATTCAAGAAATAATGGCCAAATTCGGAGCTGCAAAGCTTTTGTTCGAGGTTTTCTTCTGAGAGTTTTATACGTTTAGGTCTTACATTTAGATCTTGATTGATTTTGATTTAATTGTTAGATATGGTATTAGGTAAAGTTTTAACTTCATTCTTTTTTAAAAATATTTATTTAATTCCATTTGTTTTTATTTTTTAATTTGACCAGAGAGAGACAAAGAGAGAAAGGGAAAGCAAGAAAGCAAGCTACCAGGTCCAGGACTCTAACCGCAGTCAGCCATGTGGGAATCTAGCACCTTTAACCACCACACCACTTGCTGGCTCCAGCTTCACTCTTTTGCATGTAGATACTCAGTTTTCCCAGCACCATTTGTTGAAAACTACCAGGATTAAACTATATTAATCTTTTGTACATAAAACGAAAAAAGACAAGCCTATGGACCAGATGGTGATGTGGTCAAGCCAGCTGAATTCCACAGGGGTGCCTGTGAGATTTTAGTCCTGGATCCCACAGCTTGAAAAACATGAGAGCATGTGCATGCGTGTCCCAAATCCTGGAAGCAGAATGAAGGAGAAGGGATTGTAGCATGATCATTTCCCCTGAGGGGTGACTTCTCATTTTCTTTCTCTCTCTCTCTCTCAAGTAAGTGTGCATGACCTATAGCAAAAATGTTTAAAAAAAAAGTCTAAGCCACTTTGATGTGTTATTTATTTACTTATTTATTGGAGAGGTTTTTGCTATAGGGCATGTGTGCTCGCCAGACAGACAGAGAGAGACAGAGGGACAGAAAGTGAGAAATCACCCCCCAAGGGGGTGGTCACGCCACAATTCCTTCTCTTCAATTCTCCTCTTGGGATCTTGGGCACACATGCACAGTGCCCAGCGTGAGTTTTAAGTCACTGGGTCCGGGACGCGAACCACAGTTGACTACGTGGGAGTCCAGCGACACAGCCATTACGCTAACTGCTGGTCCCTGGTGTGTTATTTTCATTATTGGTTACAGGGACAATTTAGAGTTATACAATTACTGGAATTGACTGTATTATTCATTTTATATATATTATATACATATTATAGTTTTGATATGGTTTGATATTCATTTGAGATTAATTTATAGGGAATAGTAGTCAACTATAAATACCTACTTTAGTTTCTAGCATTTTACTGGTAAAGTGAACAAACATTTACTGCACAATTCATAAAAAGATGTGGTTGCCCCAAGTTTATAGATGATAACATTGAGGCCTAGGAAAGTTAAAAAACATTCAGGGTGCAATACTATAATGCTATTCTGACACTAAACACTCAGAATTCACACAGACCCTGTAAGCTCAGGTTTCAATTCCCAACAAGATTCACCATGGCTTCGATACCAGCCACAAGTTTGAGGGTCTTCAGGCCACCTGTATATCTCACCAGCTGCCTACAAATTCAGTGGTTCCTACAAGTCTTTCATGTTCATTAATCACCTAGAACAAATCTTAAAACTTAGGAAAATGTTGTGCTTACAATTATAGTTTCATTATTCAAGATACAAATCAGGACCAATCAAATGAAGAGACCCATAGGGTGAAATCTAGGAAGGTCCTGAACACAGAGTTCGATGCCCTCTCCCTGCAGAATCTCCTGGCACAGTTAATATGTTCACCAATCAGCAAACCCCACGGAGCTTTGATGATGTTCAGAGATTTTTTTGGGGTCTCATGTAGGCTTGACTGAATTCAGTATCCAGTCCCTTTTCCCTCCCTGGAAGTCAGATACCCGATGACTCTACCCAACCCTTTAATCACATGGTTGATCTTTCTGTCCTGGCTTGTCCTCCTCATTCTGAATTATCTCATTAGCATTAGCTATCTGGGGCCTACCATGAGTCACCTTATTAGCATAAACTAGCCAGGTCTACCATGAACAGCAAAGGCACTCTCTTATGTACAAAATGACAAGGGCTTAAGGGGTCCCTCCCTGGAACCACAGACAGACAAAACATTCATATTATACAACATAAGGTCATATGTCTAACGAGTGGTAGAGCCAAGAATGAATCTTGTTCTGTCTGATTCCACAGCTCCTGCTCTATTCCCTATTCCATTTTTACTATTAAGGCCTTAAGATAAATGGTTTGCTTAAGGTCAAAAGAGTTACTAATAATAGACTCTGACCAGCAATGTGTGTTCCTTCTACAATGTGATTTCCTTTTACATTTTGGGACATATTTGACTTGTTGCTATAAATTTTGCAGTTGTCATTACTGAATATAGGTCCCCAGGTAAGATGTATCAGTTGTCAGTGTTTGTCATCATTTAGTTATATTTTATTTATAGATTTATAAAATCAAGTGAAAAAACTCAACAGTGCTTCTAACATTTAAGAAAGTTATAAGTCCTTTTTGATTTATTGCTTTCTTTTTAAAATTAAGAAATACTGGGACTAGCAGATGGCATAATGGTTATGTCACTGGACTCCCATGTGGGCAACTGTGGTTTGAGTCCCAGACTTAGTAGCTTGGAACTCACGCTGTGTGCTTGTGTGCGTGTGTGTGTGTGTGTGTGTATGTGTGTATGTGCCTAAAATCCCTAGAGGAGAATGGAAAAGAAGGGATTGCGGCATGGCCATCCCCCCTCAGGGGTGATTTCTCACTTCCTTTCTCTGTCGCTCCAGTGAACGCACACTACCTATCTCTCAAAAATCTATGAAAAATCTCTCTTAAAAAGAAAATAAATGAAGAAATACCAATAGAGGGGCTAGCGTATGGCATAGCAGTTATGTCACTGGACTCTTATATGGCCAACTACGGTTCAAGCCCTGGACCCAGTGGCTTGAAACCCATGCCAGGCACGTGTGGGTGTGCCCAAGATCCTGGGAGGAGAATGGAGGAGAAGGGATTGTAGTGTGGCCATCCCACCTGGGGAGTGATTTCTTATCCTCTCTCTCACCATCTGTCTCTCTCTAGTAGAGAGTGTATGTACCCTAAGGCAAAAAAACTTAAAAAAAAAAAAAAGAAAGAAAGAAAGAAAGGAAGAAAGAAAAAGAAATGCCAGTAGAAGGAAATCAATTCATTGTTATTTCTAGCATGCATGGTGCTATTTTTTCTGATATTTGACCTAATTTGTTTTCCTCTCTCTGCTTCCAGGTACCATCCACTGTATTTTCCATGCAACTGGGCACCACTATACTTGGAAGAAAGTCACCACGACGGTGCACAACATTATCGTGGGCAAGTTGTGGATAGACCAGGTGAGCCAAAATGCCCAAAGTGCTTTTCAAGTTCGAGGGAATACCTCCTTCAGTATATTGTTACAGATTTAGGACATGCGAACTGTCTCCGAGAATGTCGTTACTGGTACATCAGTTTTTCCTAAGTTTGTCTCAGATGGTAGCTCTGGCTTCACCTCTCTAAGTTTCTATACCACAAAGTATTATTTGTATGACCAAATTAAAATACCATTCAGTGACTACTCTGCTAGGACTGTATTGGACAGCATAAAGAATACAAGGGAAGGAGCAGCAGGTAGTGTGGAGGGTAGGGCGGCTGGATCCCACATGGCTGTCTGTGTGGTTCAAGTCCCAGATTCAGTGGCTTGAAAAACACACCAGGGAGGACCAGCACATGCGGGAATGGTTATGTTGCTAAACTCCCACATGGCTGACCTTGATTTGAGTCCTGGACCTGACAGCTTGAAACAAACCAGGCATGTGTGCATAGGTGCCCAAAATCCCAAGAGGAGAGTTAAGGAGAAGGGATTGCAGCAAGGCCATCGCCCAGGGGATGATTTCTCACTTTCTTTCTCTGTCTCTCTGTCTGTCCAGCAAGTGTACATGCCCTATTGCAAAAAATTCTCTTTAAAAAAAAGAAAGAAAGAAAGAAACACACCACGGGAGAGAGAAGCAGCAGGTGGCCTACTGGTTAGGGTGCTAGACTTCCATGTGGGCAGCTGCAGTTCGAGTCCTGGACCCAGCAGCTTGAAACTGAGGCTAGGTGTGTGTGTGTGTGTGTGTGTGTGTGTGTGTGTGTGCCCAAAATCCCAAGAGGAAAATGGAGGAGAAAGGATTGTGGCATGGCCATCCCCCTGGGGTGGGGGGTGATTTCTCACTTTTTTTTCTGTTTCTTTCTGTCCCTCCGGCAACCACATGCACCCTATGACAAAAATCTCTTAAAAAAAGAAAAACATACCGAGAATGTGTCCATGCATGCCCAAAACCTTGAGAGTAGACTGGAACAGAAGGTATTGCTGGGTGGCCATCCCCCCTAAGCGTACTTTCTCATTTTCTCTCTCTATGTCTCTGTCTCTGGCAAACACATGTGTCCTATAGCAAAGGTTAAAGAAAAAAAAAGGAATACGAGGATTTCAAAAAGTTTGTGAAAAAAATGGAAGAAAAGTATGAATTTATCTTGATGCAAGAAAAACTCTAAAATCTGTGCATAGTTTTGTCGTAATACACATTTTCCATAAACATTTCGCGGTTTTCTAATTTTATACATAATTGCTAGAGGGCATGTGGCTCACCATTTTTAATTGCTGGGGGGTGCATGTGCCTGCCATAGACAGAGAGAGAGAGAGACAAGGGAGATGGAGAAAGCACTACCCAGCGGTCATGGTCATGGTTATGGGCATGCTGCAGTCCCTTCTCCTCCCCTTCTCATCCTGTCAGGATTAAGGGCGTGCATACACATGACACGCTTTATTTTTTTTAAAGCAGCAGGGTCAGGATTCAAGCTTTGGTCAGCCATGTGCTATCTGGCTCCTCTAACTTTTAGGCTATGGGGCTGACCTGGCTTCCACTTTTAATCCTTTTGGTATTTATCAAATACTTATTGCCAGATAGAATGCTAGATCCTGGGGATACAAAGTCAGCTGAGACTTCCCTTAGGAGTTACTGTATCATTTGAAATTTTTAAAAGGATATAACAAAATATGCTAGTATAAATGATATACTAAAATAATACGTAATTGTTAGTTTGTTCTTAAGACAGTGGTTGTGTTAAATTCAGGAAAGAGTAGTGCTATCCTCCCCAACCAGTCAGGAAAGGCTCAGCTGAGTTTCATTGGATGGTTTGGTATTTGGAAGACAGAAAGGAGGGAAAAATGAAATGGATAAAGGGTAGAAAGGTTCTCACACATACACACACCTCGAAACTGTGAGTGGAATACTTGGATTTAAGCAAAAGTGTTCATGACGAAGGGTGCTAGTGAAGGACTGGCTGGGATAGTGAAGCATCGTGAGAATCAGGTATATGTGCTGCAGGCCAAATCTTTTTTTTTGTTTTTTGGTGTTTTTTTTTGCTGTAGGGCACGTGCACTCGCCAGAAAGACAGAGGGAGACAGAGAGACAGAAAGCGAGAAAATCACCCCTGAGAGTGGATGGCCACACCACAATCCTCTCTCCTCCACTCTCCTCTCGGGATCCTGGGCACGCATGCACATGCGCCCGGCTGGAGTTCAAGCCACTGGGTCTGGGACTTGAACCGCGGTCAACCACATGGGAGTTCAGTGACGCAGCCATTACACTAACTGCTGGTCCCAAGGCCAAATACTGTTACCTAGCATGTGATAATTCAAAGGAAAGTGACAGGTTATTATGTCTTGATGTCAACCTGGAATACCAAGGTCACAGAGGAATTTTATAGCATTCCCTAAGGTTGGCTAAGACCTATACCTTAAGGGAGTAGAGGACATAAGGTTGAAAAATAAAGAATTAGGAGACAGATATGCAGGTCATTGAGTCATAAGAAAACTAATTCATCATTCTTTTCATTTAACAGTCTGGTGAAATTGATATTGTGAATCACAAGACAGGAGACAAGTGTAATCTTAAGTTTGTTCCTTATAGCTACTTCTCTCGGGATGTGGCAAGAAAGGTAAGAGAAATCAGAATGTAAATTTTTTTCTCTTAGCTTATATCCTTTAGAAGCCCAGCTCCTTTGGGGCTAGATGTGTGTGTTTATGGATATGTATGTGTGCATGTATAGCAATTCAGATAATGAATCCTAAATGTGATTCAGAAAAAAAGTAGAGGTGAAGGAGAAGGTCAGTGAGAAGAGGACTGCATTGCATTATTAAACTAAATCCTGTTCTGGGGAAGACAAGAATGAACAAATAAAGAGTCAGAATTGAGAGATTAGTACTGGGAAGCACAGAGGAAGGGCGAGTCAAAGTACTGCAGGAAGACGGTGTGGGCAGGTTAACCCCGTGGTGTTAGCACCACAGTGGAACTGTGCTGCGCGTTTGTATGGGAGAGTAAAGAATAGCTGGGAGTTTAAATCTTGTTGTGGGTATATGATTTCTGGAGAGAAGAAAATACAGTTCTGAATACCACTCAGATGCTTTTCCTACTTACATTATTGCGTAAAATCCCTGTACAACAAAAAATGATAATGAAATCCCTAATCATGGCTTAGTTATTTCAAGTAATACAAAAAACAAACAAACACCGTGATGACACCATGGTGTTTGTTACAACAGGATTTAACTTGTGTATACTCTAAGCTTCTAGTTTCCAGTATAAAGAAGCTAACCCGCAGTGAATTCTATGCTCTAAAACCCTGCTCTCTGTCCTTGCAGGTTACAGGAGAAGTGACAGATCCATCGGGGAAAGTTCATTTTGCCCTTCTGGGGACATGGGATGAGAAAATGGATTGTTTCAAAGTACATCCAGCCATGGGGGACAACGGGGGTGATCGACAGCGAGGCCACGAAGCAGAAGAAAGCAGGGTCATGCTGTGGAAAAGGAATCCTTTACCGTGAGTGTCGGTGACCACGTTGCCCAGATAGCACTTGAAAGCTTTCTGCCTGCCTTCCTACTTCATTGTGGGAGTAACTGAACAAGGGAAGCTGGAACCGCTGAAGGGATTCCGTGATAGTTGTCTAGTATTTTGAGTATCTGTCTCATGGTTATCTACTATTGCAGCTTCTTAGAAAGCAGGTATAGTGGGGGCAGCAGATGACATAGTGGTTAGGTCACTGGACTCCCACATGGCTGACCGCAGTTTGAGTCCTGGATTCAGTGGCTTGAAACTCATGCCAGGCGCATGTGTGCATGCCCAAAATCCTAAGAGGAGAATGGAGAGAAAGGATTGCTGGCCATCCCCCTGGGGGTGATTTCTCAGATGTCTGTCTCTTTGTTTCTGTGGTGAGCACACACACCCTATAGCAAAAATCTCTCAAAAAAGAAAAGAAAAAAAGAAAGAAAGCAGGCATGGTACGGCATCCAGTTAGTGGCTATCCAGATAGAGCATCTAAGGAGTTACAGTTTGAGAAACAAAACTTTCATTTGGGTTAAAGATGAATGCGTATAATAACACAGGCCTGTTGAATCACTAGACTTGATCGATTTAGGGAAAATGAAAGTGAGTTGTTTACATTTCCACAGTTGTTTCCCTGTAATCAGTTTTATTGTTCTTTTCACTATAAATATTCTAATCCAGTCATCAAAAGAAAGAAATCCTGGCCTCAAGTCTACAGTTTTAAAAGCAAATAGAGGGCCAGCCTATGGCATGGTGATTAAGGCACCTGGACCCCACATGGTCAACCACGTGGTACAAGCACTGGGCCCCGTAGCTTGAGAAACATGCTGGGTGTGTGCGCGCGTGTGCGTGTCCGAAATCTCAAGAGGGGAGGGAGCGAGGAGAAAGGATTGCGGTGTGTCCATACCCCATGATCCTTACTCACCCCACCCCCAGCAAGCACACATGCCCTCTGGCAAAACTAAAGAAAGAAAAGAGAGAGGGAGGAAGGGATTTTCTGCTCAATTAATCATGCTGGTCCTTTGGATTGTGATTCAGAAAGTTATTTTTCTACAGTGTAGAGCAAAACTGTTCAAAGCCACTAGGAGAGAAAGGTGCCTATTACCTGTTAACAATGTAGCCTGAAGGGCCGGCAGCAACTGAAAAGTCCCTGAGACACTGTACAGGACTTTGGAAGTAAGATGGAGGCTGTTTATCATCTGTCACCGTCTAAGTCTGTCAGTCTGTAGTCATAGCCAAGATTATTCCAAAAGGAAGTTGAAAAGAAAGCAAAGGATACAGGGACAAGGAGTAGCATTAGCATTTCATTGATCCTAATGAATGTAGGTCATTTCAGCTGAGCACAACACAGCCCCAGAAGACTATGGAATTGAGTGATGTGGAGGACGGGACAGGGAGTGATCCACTTTGGCTTCCTTTTGGGCTCTGGCATTACCCTTCCTGTTTCTCATCCTTGTCTTTTAGGAAGAATGCAGAAAACATGTACTACTTCTCAGAGCTTGCTCTCACTCTCAACGCCTGGGAAGGTGGCACCGCTCCCACAGATAGCCGGTTACGGCCTGACCAGAGACTGATGGAGAATGGGCGCTGGGATGAAGCAAATGCAGAAAAGCAGCGCCTGGAGGAAAAACAAAGACTTTCCAGAAAGAAGAGAGAAGCAGAAGCTATGAAAGCCACCGAGGATGGTAATGAACTTGCCTTCTACCCTTACTTCTTGATGTGTGGAGAATCCCAGCCTAAGTTCATTTCCTCTCCCCACTTTCCCTTTTAGGCACACCGTATGATCCCTATAAGGCACTGTGGTTCGAGCGGAAGAAGGACCCTGTTACCAAGGAGTTAACCCATATTTATAGGGGAGAATACTGGGAGTGTAAAGAAAAACAGGACTGGACCTCATGCCCGGACATTTTCTGAAATGGCAGTAACAAGAGGAGGATCTGCTGGAGAAGAGGACAGAGGATGTGTGGGAAAGCTGGCAGTCGTGACTCTTTTACCAAGTGCTTTCCTCAAGTTTGTCTGTCTTAACCAATCATTTTTCCAAATCAATCACCAGAAGCAGACACCAGTGGTGGTGATTGGCTGGTTGCCTTAGCTGATTGAAACTGAAATCGACATACTAGATACCTATGTTTGTAAGGGAGAGGTTTAGTGGCTGAACGTTAGTGTTATTCCACATCTGCAAAGTCAAGTATTCTTGGCTCTTCTTTCTCCCTCTGCCCCATTTAAGATGATGTCATTCACCCTCCCCTTGTAGTATTCTGCTCAGCCAAGATCTGCATAAGATTATGATTCAGGGGCATATTGGTGCTGTTCAGAACAAAAGCTGATTTTAGAAGTTCCTTTAAAAAGAAACACATACAACTTGCCAACAGAGGCATCGTGAATGGTTGCAGTGGAGCGTAGGTATGACATTATCAACACATGGGGTTGGTTTAGTGGGGCATCCATGCGTAGATAACTGAGGTATTGGAATACCTGCGAGAGAGAGTGCTTTGTAGGGTTGGAATATTCAGAGTTACATTCTTGGAAGTTTCTATCTTCACTTGCGTAAAACCACCACTCTGCTGTTCTCAATGTCATCTTTGACGGCAACTGGAGGCCACTTGGTTGGTAAGAGGGTTGCATTATCCTCAAAAGGGGTTTTACGAACTTCCTCAGGCGGAGAACTTCTGAGAACACAGGCAGGATGGAAGAAGACTGCTAGCCACTCTTGCTTTCTCCATTCCACCTCACTCCCATCCTTCATTGCCTTTCTAGCTTCTCTTCTCTCTCCGGCACAATGCCAGTTTGGGTCTGTGCCCCAGTGTGAAGCAAAATATTACCTGTCCCATTCTGATAAATTTCAGAACTTGAGAGAAGTTAATCTAGAACAAAAGTTTTCACCCTCTCTCAAGCCACATGGACTCGAGCCACCTCTGGAATAATGTGTTAAATATCTGTATATTATATATATGTAGAGAAAAATCTAATTTTTTGTTTGATTTTCCTCCTTCCCATTGAGAATCTTGTTTTTTGATATCGCTGGTCTCCCCGGGACTCTAACTTGGACACATGTGGGTGTGCATTGGCGCTCTTGTGCTTTCCATCTTTCAGGGGCAGACAGGTTTGAACCTGAGCAGGATCACACCTGGCAGTTACTGAACAGGGATGTTGTCCATGGTTTAAATCATGGGATGCCTACTGCTGTCTGAACTGCTCTCCTAATTACCTGATTCTTGAACATGAAATCCTAACCTCTTCCCTGCCTCTTTTCTTTCTTTGATTAGGAAGCGTATGGGTAGAAAGTCAGGAGGGTAATTTCCAGTTTAATTCTGCTTCTGTCCAGCATATAGGATAAACTATCCCCAAAGAACTTTCCTCCTAGGATGTGGGGCTGAAACACTATCATGGGGGGGTGGGTAAGAACTGCTCCTGGTGGGTCCTGGCTTCCATCTCTGTGTGTTTTGTATTTGTTTTAGTTGTTCAGAAATCTAACCCCTGTGCAACCTACCCTTGGTTGAGGATCACAAATTGAGGTGCCTTCCTTATATGCTTTTTGTTAGTATTTTTTTGTTTTTGTTCCTTAACTGCTGAGCCTCAGCCAGTGTGGGTCCTGGGGGAAAATATCATTCCAGAAGAAGTCATCCCTCCAGGGAAATTGGATTGATGCTGGATAAATTCCCTTCCTAGCTACGATGAACAAAGGAGAGGAGTGTCTACTGTGAAATTTCCTCCTGAGGACCCTGTTCCCAACATCAGCAAGGGGATGCGCTAGGCCTTCTTCCAAGGAGGCCCATAGCAGCAGTGACTTCATCAGGGGGGCGTTAGAGTGGGAACTACCCAGCTACCCAGAACGTTCCTGCGTACCCCGCTCTTACT
>NW_006159688.1:769853-776483 GCF_000334495.1 Tupaia belangeri chinensis | reverse complement strand
GTTTTTTTTCCAAAAAAAAAAAAAAAACTACTAAATTAAATAATTTTTAAAAAGTCCTATTGTTTGTCTGATTTGCGTCTACTAGGCAAGAAGTGGGGTAGGGAGAGGGAGAACTGGTCCAGTGGTGTTTGTTCTGCTTGGGATTGTGGGAGCCCAGGAGCTTGGTCTTGAGAAACTGGAAGAAAACCCGATGTTTCCCCTGTACACCAACACTGATGAAGCAAATGCAGAAAAGCAGCGCCTGGAGGAAAAACAAAGACTTTCCAGAAAGAAGAGAGAAGCAGAAGCTATGAAAGCCACCGAGGATGGTAATGAACTTGCCTTCTACCCTTACTTCTTGATGTGTGGAGAATCCCAGCCTAAGTTCATTTCCTCTCCCCACTTTCCCTTTTAGGCACACCGTATGATCCCTATAAGGCACTGTGGTTCGAGCGGAAGAAGGACCCTGTTACCAAGGAGTTAACCCATATTTATAGGGGAGAATACTGGGAGTGTAAAGAAAAACAGGACTGGACCTCATGCCCGGACATTTTCTGAAATGGCAGTAACAAGAGGAGGATCTGCTGGAGAAGAGGACAGAGGATGTGTGGGAAAGCTGGCAGTCGTGACTCTTTTACCAAGTGCTTTCCTCAAGTTTGTCTGTCTTAACCAATCATTTTTCCAAATCAATCACCAGAAGCAGACACCAGTGGTGGTGATTGGCTGGTTGCCTTAGCTGATTGAAACTGAAATCGACATACTAGATACCTATGTTTGTAAGGGAGAGGTTTAGTGGCTGAACGTTAGTGTTATTCCACATCTGCAAAGTCAAGTATTCTTGGCTCTTCTTTCTCCCTCTGCCCCATTTAAGATGATGTCATTCACCCTCCCCTTGTAGTATTCTGCTCAGCCAAGATCTGCATAAGATTATGATTCAGGGGCATATTGGTGCTGTTCAGAACAAAAGCTGATTTTAGAAGTTCCTTTAAAAAGAAACACATACAACTTGCCAACAGAGGCATCGTGAATGGTTGCAGTGGAGCGTAGGTATGACATTATCAACACATGGGGTTGGTTTAGTGGGGCATCCATGCGTAGATAACTGAGGTATTGGAATACCTGCGAGAGAGAGTGCTTTGTAGGGTTGGAATATTCAGAGTTACATTCTTGGAAGTTTCTATCTTCACTTGCGTAAAACCACCACTCTGCTGTTCTCAATGTCATCTTTGACGGCAACTGGAGGCCACTTGGTTGGTAAGAGGGTTGCATTATCCTCAAAAGGGGTTTTACGAACTTCCTCAGGCGGAGAACTTCTGAGAACACAGGCAGGATGGAAGAAGACTGCTAGCCACTCTTGCTTTCTCCATTCCACCTCACTCCCATCCTTCATTGCCTTTCTAGCTTCTCTTCTCTCTCCGGCACAATGCCAGTTTGGGTCTGTGCCCCAGTGTGAAGCAAAATATTACCTGTCCCATTCTGATAAATTTCAGAACTTGAGAGAAGTTAATCTAGAACAAAAGTTTTCACCCTCTCTCAAGCCACATGGACTCGAGCCACCTCTGGAATAATGTGTTAAATATCTGTATATTATATATATGTAGAGAAAAATCTAATTTTTTGTTTGATTTTCCTCCTTCCCATTGAGAATCTTGTTTTTTGATATCGCTGGTCTCCCCGGGACTCTAACTTGGACACATGTGGGTGTGCATTGGCGCTCTTGTGCTTTCCATCTTTCAGGGGCAGACAGGTTTGAACCTGAGCAGGATCACACCTGGCAGTTACTGAACAGGGATGTTGTCCATGGTTTAAATCATGGGATGCCTACTGCTGTCTGAACTGCTCTCCTAATTACCTGATTCTTGAACATGAAATCCTAACCTCTTCCCTGCCTCTTTTCTTTCTTTGATTAGGAAGCGTATGGGTAGAAAGTCAGGAGGGTAATTTCCAGTTTAATTCTGCTTCTGTCCAGCATATAGGATAAACTATCCCCAAAGAACTTTCCTCCTAGGATGTGGGGCTGAAACACTATCATGGGGGGGTGGGTAAGAACTGCTCCTGGTGGGTCCTGGCTTCCATCTCTGTGTGTTTTGTATTTGTTTTAGTTGTTCAGAAATCTAACCCCTGTGCAACCTACCCTTGGTTGAGGATCACAAATTGAGGTGCCTTCCTTATATGCTTTTTGTTAGTATTTTTTTGTTTTTGTTCCTTAACTGCTGAGCCTCAGCCAGTGTGGGTCCTGGGGGAAAATATCATTCCAGAAGAAGTCATCCCTCCAGGGAAATTGGATTGATGCTGGATAAATTAGTACTTTTACTCCAGCTACCCAGAACGTTCCTGCGTAGCCAGCTCTTCCTCTTCCACTCTCCGCACTACATTTTTGGCTTGATCCCCAATCAGATTCCTGCTAATGGAAGAAGCTTAGAGTCCTTGGGTGGAATAAAGTCACATCAAAACAAAACAAAACTATATATATTTTCAGTTTTTTTGCCTTATTGCTTTTTTTCCAAAAAAAAAAAAAAAACTACTAAATTAAATAATTTTTAAAAAGTCCTATTGTTTGTCTGATTTGCGTCTACTAGGCAAGAAGTGGGGTAGGGAGAGGGAGAACTGGTCCAGTGGTGTTTGTTCTGCTTGGGATTGTGGGAGCCCAGGAGCTTGGTCTTGAGAAACTGGAAGAAAACCCGATGTTTCCCCTGTACACCAACACTCTGGAGGGTCCACAGACAGAAGAGCATTTTACTACCACTTCAGTGTAAGGTGGCCGTCGATGTTCCACCATCATGTAGGGGAATAGTTGCTAGTGGTTTTGATACTGGAGGGGGTATCACCTCCAAAAATAAAAACTATTTTTTTTAGAGTTTTGCTATAGGGCATGTGTGCTCACCAGGAAGAGAGACAGTGAGATAGAGAAATCACCTATGGGGAGGATGGCCATGCCACAGTCCTTTCTCTTTCATTCTCTTGGGATTTTGGGCACGCATGCACATGTGCCTGGTCTGAGTTTCAAGATGCTAGGTTTGGGACTCAAACCCCAGTTGGCTACGTAGGAGTCCAGCAACATAACCATTATGCCATCTGCTGGTCCCCAAAACTTTTTTTTAAAAGAATTATTTAACTTTATGTATTTACTTATTTAAATTCGACCAGATATAGAGAGAGTATGTGTGGGGCGGGGGAGGTAGTGAGAAAGCAAGCCGCCACGTCCAGAACTCGAACTATAGTCAGCAGTGTGGGAGTCCAGCACCCTTGACCACCATGCCACCTGTCGGCCCTGCAAACAATTTTTTTAAAGCTTATTTCATTCATGAAAGTGTGTGCATACATGAGAGAGGAGAGAGATGCACCCTTAACGGGGTCTCATCACATCACGATTCCCTTCCCCCTAACCTCTGCAGCTCCTCAGAGTCTTGGGCACCCGTGTATGGGCCTGGTGTGTTTCCAAGCCAGCGTGGGAATCTGAACCCACAGTTCGCCATGTGGCTTCCAGCGTTGCAGTTCAGTTAGCTATCAACTATAACACCTACCGAGGCCTAATAATTGGGTTTTGGTTTGAAGACTTGGTTTGAAGATTTGAAGAGAAGTAATGACTGAACATGCTTGTTTAGGTTTGGTCTGTAAAGTTCAAGAGAGAATAGGTAAAGTTAGCAAGGGACCAGGAGAGTGCTCAGGTCAGAGCAGTAACAATTCCTACCTGGAGGGACCTCACATGAATGAGCATCTGCTTCTGTGTATAGGGTGCAGAGATAGGAAGTCTGAACATTTTCTGAGCTTACGCATAAGCTTTTAAGAGGAAAATGTTATAATTATTTTGAAGACAAGGAAAGTGCTGGAGCCAGTAAATGGCATAATGGTTACATCACTGGAATCCTATGTAGTCAACCATGGTTCAAGTCCTAGACCCAACGGCTTAAAACTTGCAGGGTGCATGTATGTACATGCCCAAAATCCCAAGAGGAGACTGGAGAAGTGATTGCAGCGTGGCTATCCCTCCTGGGGGTTGATTTCTCATTTTCTGTCTTTCTGTCTCTATCTCTTTGGCAAGCTCACACGCCCTATAGCAAAAATCTCTCAAAAAAAAAGGGGGCTAGCGGGTGGCATGATGGTTAGGATGCTGGATTCCCACATAGCTAACTTGTTCAAGCCCTGGACCTGGCAGTTTGCTTTCGCACTTCCTCTCTCTCTCTCTCTCTCTGTGTGTATGTGTGTGTGTCTCCTCTCTGGTCAAATTAAAAAATAATAATAAATTCTTTTTTAAAAAAAGGTGTTCCAATAAAATTTAAGTACATTTACTCAAGGTCACAGCTGATTGATTATTCACAGTGCTGGAATTCAAACGGGTTTGTTTAACCTCAGAGTTTGTGACCTCTATAACCCTATGCTCTGGGAGAAACTTTGGATTGCTCTCTCACGCGTGTGTGCACGCATCAAATTGAAATGAATGAATGAATAAAATGAAATAATTCTTTAAAGGAAAAGAAATGCTGATAAGTGAGTACTTTCCTCCTAGGTTATATCACATGTGATTTCCAGAGGCTTTGTAATGTGAACGGTGTGAGCTCCAGGCTCCATCTGAAGAAAGGGTAACCTTGAGAGGTAGCCATGCTCACTCCTTGTCTTCTCGAGGCTTTCATGTTCACAGTTAGGGATGTTGTCAGGAATTCTTTTTGTAGCCTGGTTTCTTGGAAGAGTCCTTCTCTGTTCAAGACTATGCCTGATTCACATGGCTGGTTTTGATGTGAAGTTTCAGTCAAGGTTTTTTGTGTTTTTTTCCTGGCAAAGCTAAAAACCGCTGCAGTGGACCCTTGGCATTCGTGACGGCTGTATCCTGAATCTTGAATACCGCCGTGCTGTATAATTTCCTGTATTAAGAGCAATCAAACAGCAGAAATATTTAAAGGTCCCTCTTTGAATCCCTTTAATGTGACATACTGGGTTGGAATCTGAATCCTGAGGAGTCTACCATGCTTGGCCAGGATTCAAAATGATGACTGAGCAGAGTCATAAATTATTACACTTGTCAGTGTCTTCTGAAGTCCCCACAGAAATGTTAAAACCAGTAGCTTACAAGACTCTGTTCTGCCTTCAGGAAGATAACTGAGCCAACCTACAGTATAGTCCTAGCAGAAGCTGTAAAATTCTCCAGAATTTCTTTTTTTCCTTTTTCTTTCTTTTTAACAGACTATAGATTAGTTTATTTTTAACACCCATCATGCCATGAATTCATAGGAAATAGGTTCCAGTAGCTCAGGCTCCTTTCCATTGGTTCTCACAAAGTTTGCTTCTCTGGGTGGGGCAGGTTGGCGCTAGAAATGAAACTGGAGGAGGAATTCTCAGCAGAAAATCTTCATTTTTAGTCAAGGAAGGCAATATTTCACAGCTCAAGTTCGGTATCCATGTCCTCACATCCATGACTCAAATCACAGTCAACAACAAGTCCCGCGGTGTAACTGTTATGTCATCTGCAGGTCCCAGACTATTTTCATTCGTTCATTTGTTCATTCCACATTGACTCCAGCCTGTTATGTAACATATGTTCATACATTAGGGTACAAATGGCAAGAAAGACCTTAAACAGGTGATTACAGTCCAGTTTCATCAGTGGTGCCAAGGCACCACAGAGGGGCAATGAGCCTATACGGAGTGGAGAAAGAGGGGTACAGACACATCAGAGAAGACTTCTAGAACTAGGAAAATGTATGGGAGCTAGAGTTGTAGGTCAAATAGGGGTTAGGAGAAGAGGAATGTGAAAATCACTGTATAGACAAAGATGAAGGTCAAAGTTAAGAAAAGCATATTGAGTTTGGACAAAGACATGAATGGTTAGTTTAGTGGTTAAGGCGTTTGACTTCCACATGGTTGACCACAGTTCGGGTCCCAGACCTGACAGCTTGAAATTCACACTGGGTGCATGTATGTGCATGACCAAAATCCTGACAGGAGAATGGAGAAGGGCTTGCAGCATGGCCAACTCCCTGGGGATTGACTTCTCACTTTCTGTTTCTCTCTGTCTCTCTAGTGAGTGCACGTGCCCTACAGCAAACATTTCTAAATACATAAATAAAGTTTAGGATCAAGAATAGAGCACTTAGCTGTGGTGGTGGAGAAAGGTAAGGCCCAAGTTATGGAGGGCTTTCTATACCATGTAAGTGTATAGTATACCTTTTTCAACTAGGGAGCCAGTGAGAGTTTTTAAGCAAGATGGTGAGTTTCAGTGTAGAAAATGATTTATGGGTGGGAAGACTAATTAAGAGGTTGAGGGCCAGGCAGTAGTACAACAGTAATGCAACTGGACCCACATGGGTTCAGAAGTTCTGGGTTCAGAACTTTATCCTGGGACTTCCCTGGGCTGGCTGGGATTGAGGTGGACTGTGAGAGTTCTTTTGAGGTGCCTTTCTTATTCATCCTCTCTTATTTTAATATTTTTAAGAATTATTTAATTGTATCTATTATTACTATTCAATTTGACCAGAGAAAGAGAGAGAAAGCAAGCTGCCAGGTCTGGCACTCATACTGTGGTCAGCAATGTGGGAGTCCAGAGCCTTAACCACCATGCCACTTGCTGACCTCATCTTATTTTAATTTTTAAAATTTTGCCAGAGAGGGCTGGACTACCACATGACTGACTATGGTTCAAGTCCTGGACCTGGTGAC
>NW_006159688.1:747854-769794 GCF_000334495.1 Tupaia belangeri chinensis | reverse complement strand
AAATAAATAAATAAAGTTAAATAAAATAATTAAAAAAAATTTTTTTTACTAGAGGGCTTGCTATGAAGAGACAAAGAGAGATAGGGGAAGGAGTGGGGAGTTAGAAAACACCCTTCACAAGGAATGAACAAGCTGCAATCCTCTCTCTATAGTTCCCATCTTTTGGGATTTGGGGCATGCATGCACATACACGCAGTGTGTTTCTCAAACCATGGGTGTGGGACTTGAAACATATGGTCAGTCATGTGGGATCCAGCCACCTTAACCATCACACCACTAAGGCTGCCTTTCTTTCTCTCTCTCTCTCTCTTTCTGTCTATCTGTCTCTGTCTCTCGTGGAATGAATAAATAAATTAAAAAAAAAAGTTGGAGAGAATATGATGATTAATTCATTCATTTATTTTCATTTGACCAGAGACAGACACACAGAGAGAGGGAAAGTGAGAAACCAAGCCACTAGGTCTAGGACTCAAACCGTGGTCAACCATGTGGGAGTGTCCAGTACCTTAGCCACCACACCACCTGCTGGCCCCAAGCAAGCAATTTATTTTTATTTTTATTTTTATATTATTATTTTTTTTTCCAAGCAAGCAATTTTTAAAGTGGGTTTTGGTGCCAGCAGGTGGCATGGTGGTTAAAGTGCTGGACTCCCATGTGGTCAACTGTGGTTCAAGTCCCAGACCCCACAGCTCGAAACTCATGCCAGGTGTGTATGTATGCATGCCCACAATCCCCGAGGAAAATGGAGAAGATATTGCAGTGTGGCCATCTCCCTGGGGAGTGATTTCTTGTTTTTCTCTCTCTGTCTTTCTCTGTCTCTCTCTCCAGGAAGTACAAATGCCTAAAAGCAAAAATCTCTCCAAAAAAAAAAAAGTGTCTTTTTGTTTCTCCTAAGATTTTTGCTAGAGGGCACATGTGCTTGCCAGAGAAAGAGAGAGATAGACACAGTGAGAAGGAAAGTGAGAAATCACCTCTTGGGGGAAAGGCCACACTGCAATCCCTTCTCCTCGATTCTCTTCTCAGGATTTTGGGCACACACACATACACACACAGACACACACACACACACACACACACACACACACAATGTGAGTTTTAAGCCACTGGGTCCAGGACTCAAACTGCAGTCAACTATGTGGGAGTCCAGTGATGTAACCATTACGCCATCTGCTGGTCCCTAAAAATGGGCCTTATACATGATAGCTACATTTTTGTAAGATCTGAGTAATGGGAGACTGAGAAACTGTACATTAAAGTTACCTGGACTGGAAAACTTAAAAACCCTTTTAAAAATGTAATACCTGGACTTGTGTGTGTGTGTGTGTGTATATACTTTTTTAGTTTTTATTTTTATTTTAGTTTGCTATAGGGCACGTATGCTCACCAGAGGCAGAGGGAAAGTGAGAAATCACCCATCCCGCTAGAGGATAGCCACACCTTCTCTACCCTCCTCTGGGATTTTAGGCATGTATGCACACAGGGCTGGCATGTTTTTCAAGCCACTAGGTCCGGGACTCGAACCATGAAGTCAGTCATATGAGATCCAACCACCTTAACACCACCACCAACTGGCCCTATACATTAAAAAAAAAAATTAATTTAATTATTATTATAATTTTTTAATTTAATTTATTTCTTTTTGTATATACATTCAATCACATTGTTTAGCTTACAATGTGAACATTTCAATATGTGAACATTTCTCCCCAGTCCCATTGATCAAAATATCTTCAACCGATAACACCACACTTCCCCATCCCGTCAATGCTCTACCTCCGTATCCCTTCTCCAAATGTCCTTCATTAGGCCCCACTCCTCCACACACACCTCATCTGACATTCACACCCATCTCTTGTGTTTGTACAACCGTTAGTCAATCAGTTTCAGTCATAGAACGCAGACATTCGGTATATGTTAAGTGGGGACATACAATGTCTCGCCTTCATAGCCTGGCTTGCCTCACTCAGCAGTAAATCTTCCATATTTTTCCACTTTCTGTCAAAAGCCAGGGTTTTGTTGGTTTTTATGGCTGAATAGTATTCCATAGAGTATATGTGCCACAGTTTTTCAATCCATTCCTCCATACGGGGGCATTTGGGTTGGTTCCATGACTTAGCAATCGTGAATAGTGTCGCAATAAACATCGATGAGCAAGCACTTTTCCAATGAAGAATTCTTCTGTCCTTTGGATAGATACCAAGGAATGGGATTGCTGGATCCAATGGTAGATCTATTTGTAGATTCCTCAAAAATCTACAAATAGATTATAATTTTTAAATTTGACCAAAGAGAGACAGAGTCAGACAGAAAGAAAGTAAGCCATCTGGTCTGACACTTGAGCACGGTCGGCCATGTGGGAATCCAGTGCCTTAACCACCCTACCATCTGCTGGCCCCAAGCCCTATACATTTTTTTTTTTTTTGAGAGGTTTTTGCTATAGGGCGTGTGCACTCTCCAAAAAGACAGAGAGACAGAAAGTGAGAAACTGCCCCCCAGGAGGATGGCCTCACTACAATCCCTTCTCCTCCATTCTCTTCTTGGGATCTTAGGCATAGATGCACACACGTCTGACGTGAGTTTAAGCCACTGAGTCCGGGAATTGAACCATGGTCAACTACATGAGAGTCCAGCTACATAGTCATTATACCGACTGTTGGTCCCTAGCCCTATGGAATTTTTTAAAAGAATTATTTTAATGGGAACCAGCAGTTAGCATAATGGCTATGTCGCTGGACTCCCACATAGTCAACCATGGTTCGCGTCCCGGACCCGGTGGCTTAAAAAACTCACGCCGGGCGCGTGTGCGTGCGTGCCCAAGATCCTGAGAGGAGAATGGAGAAGGGATTGTGGCATGACCATCTCCCCTGGGGGGTGATTTCTCGCTTTCTGTCTCTATGTCTCTGTCTGGTGAGCGCACCCGCCCTATAGCAAAAACCTCTCAAAAAAAAAAATAGAATTATTTTATTTAACTTTATTTATTAATTTGTTTATTTCAATTTGACGAGAGAGGGACAGAGAGAGAGAGAGAGAGAGGAGAGAGAGAGAGAAAGCAACTGGGTCCAGGACTCTAACCACGATTGACTACATGGGAGTCCAGCGACATAGCCATTACACCAACTGCTGATCCCAATTTTTAAAATACACTCATTATTACCAATATACCAAGAGTAGGGTGAGTTCCTACTATTATATTAGTTTTCCATTGCTATTTAAGAAATTACTATAAACTTAGTGGCTTAAAATAGCACTTACCTGTTAATTAGTTCAGTTTTGTTCATAAGAAGTGCCACATGGTGTGGTTGGGTTCTCTGCTCATGGTATTGTAGGCTGAAATCAAGGTGTCAACCAGGTTGAGGTCTCAAGGCACTTCGGGCTGGGGGTGGGGAGGGGTGTGACCTGCTTCTTGCTTCCATTGGTGTTCGCAGACTTGTTTATTGAGCTGTAGAACTGAGGACCAATCTCTTTTCTGGCTGTTAGCTGGGAGATACTCTCAACTCCTAAAGGCTGCCCACATTTCTTGCTACATGGTCTCCTTCATCTTCAGGCAACAAGAAAGAAATATATCTTTCTTGTGTTTTGAATCTCTCCTTTATACAACCAGCTGGAGAAAAAAGTCTACCCAGACAGTCTCATATTCAGAGTCGGGTGTGCTATAGGATATAGCCTAATAACAAGAGTCAAATCCCCCTTATTAACAGTCCCAGAGATTATGCAGGAAATTTGAGGGGCTGGAAGGGTGCTGAGGACCATTTGGGGATTTTTCTTGCTACAAAATCCAGAGAAAGCAACAAAGTGAGATTTAAACTAAATGATATACTCTTGAGTCTGAAGATGTTTTTTTTTTTTCCTGAGAGTTTTTTTCTTTTTTCTTTTTTTTTTTCTTTAGGGCATATGTGCTCACCAGAAAGAGAGAGAGAGAGAAAACAAGAAACCACCACAATCCCTTCTCTTCCACTCTCCCCTCGGGATTTTGGGCACATATGCACACACCCCCCCACACACACACCCACACACACCCATGTGTGAGTTTTAAGTCTTTATGCTGAGAGGTCTGGGATTCAAATGCAACTCCCTGAGAGTCCAGCAACATAACCATTATATCACTGCTGGTCCCAAGTCTAGATACTCTGAAGCCATCTAGATTAAGCATGACAGCCCCATACTTTTCATTTCAGAAACATTCTTACTAATCTTGAATAGGGCAATCTACAATCATTCTCTATTTTAAGTCTATTGTCTATAAATTCTAACCTAAAGTCATGTTTTCATTTCAAGTTATAATAAGCCTATGTTATCTTATTTATGACTCAAGTGACTATGAAGCATTGAATTATAACTAACAGCCTTGTGAAATTGATTTAAAATATTTGTAAGTGAATAAATGCAAGAGATGTAAAATTATAGAATGGGAGGTAGAATAAAACCAGCGTATTAGGGATATTATTAAATTGAAGCTTGCTCTTCAGAGTTTGAAGAAGGCCTGAGCCAATTCCACTTCTTTTTTCCTCTTCTATTGGAGAGTTTTTGCTACAGGGCACGTGCACTCGCCAGATAGGCAGAGAGACAGAGAGACAGAAAGCGAGAAATCACCCCCCAGAGGGGATGGCCACACTGCAATCCCTTCTTCATTCTCCTCTCAGGATCTTGGGCACGCACACACACGCACCCGGCGTGAGTTTTAAGCGACCGGGTCCGGGACGCAAACCGTGGTCAACCACATGGGAGTCCAGCGACATAGCCATTACGCTAACTGCTGGTACCAGCCAATTCCACTTTTTGATGACATATATTTGGAATTTTTAAAAATGTCAAGATCGGGGCCAGTAGGTGATATGGTGTTTAAAGGCACTGGATTTCCACAGGACCGACCGACTATGGCTCAAGTCCTGGACCTGGCAGCTTGCTTTCTCCCTTTCTCTCTCTCTCTGTCTCTCTCTGGTCAAATTAAAATAATAATAATAATAACAAATAGTTATAAATAAATATTAAGAAAAATACCAAGATGATACGTAGGAATATAGATCATTTTTAACACCAGGTTTAGCAAGTCAGCACTTTGGATCCAGCCAGGAGGCTTGGTGGTTGGAGTGGCTGGATCCTACATGACCGAGTCCAGTCAAGTCCTGGACTCAGTGACCAGCTGCTGGCCACCCACACACCCGCACCCGGCGTGAGTTTTAAGCGACCGGGTCCGGGACGCAAACCGTGGTCAACCACATGGGAGTCCAGCGACATAGCCATTACGCTAACTGCTGGTACCAGCCAATTCCACTTTTTGATGACATATATTTGGAATTTTTAAAAATGTCAAGATCGGGGCCAGTAGGTGATATGGTGTTTAAAGGCACTGGATTTCCACAGGACCGACCGACTATGGCTCAAGTCCTGGACCTGGCAGCTTGCTTTCTCCCTTTCTCTCTCTCTCTGTCTCTCTCTGGTCAAATTAAAATAATAATAATAATAACAAATAGTTATAAATAAATATTAAGAAAAATACCAAGATGATACGTAGGAATATAGATCATTTTTAACACCAGGTTTAGCAAGTCAGCACTTTGGATCCAGCCAGGAGGCTTGGTGGTTGGAGTGGCTGGATCCTACATGACCGAGTTCAGTCAAGTCCTGGACTCAGTGACTGGAAAGACACATCGGGCTCTAGGTGCACGTGCGTGCATGCCCAGCAACCTGGAAGAAGGGAGGAGCGAGGACTGTGGCATGATCATTCACCCTGGGGAGTGCGTTCTCATTCTCCCTTTCTCCCTCTCTTTCTCTCCAGTGAGTGTACCTGCACTATAGGTTTTTGCTATAGGGCACGTGTACTCACCAGAAAGACAGAGAGAGACAGAAAGTGAGAAGTTACCCGCCCCCCCCCTCCCCCCCCCCGCAGAGGGGATGGCCACACCGCAATCCCTTCTCCTCTATTCTCCTCTCGGGATCTTGGGCACGCACTCACACATGCCCAGCATGAGTTTAAGCCACTGGGTCTGGGACTCAAACCGGGGTTGACTACATGGGACTCCAGCAACATAGCCATTGCACCAACTGCTGGTTCCTAGCAAAATTAAAAAAAAAATGCTTTTAACAAATACAAATACAATGACTACGTATACTTCATGCACAGGTAACATAGGTAACATTGAAGCTTTTATAATTAGCCTTACTGTCCTCTTCCATATAGTTCTGGAGTCAGCTTCATGTGTATCTGTAAAAATACAAATTTCAACCTTACAAAATCTGCCTTCACACAAGAACAATGTATGTGTATATATAAGAATATTCATCACAGTATTGTTATTATTATTTTGGAGAAGTTTATTGGTATAGGGCACATGCACATGCCAGAAAGAACAATGCATGCACATTCACCTGGCATGAGTTTAAGCCACTGGGTCCAGGACTTGAACCACAGTCAACTACATGGGAGTCCAGAGACATAGCCATTACACTATCTGCTGGTCCCCATCATAGCATTGTTTTTAATCATGAAGTATAGGCCTAGCTGTAGTAGTGCATGACTGGGTTTGGCTGAAGTCCAGTCTGAGGGCCCTGGTGCAGCACACCTGTAATCTTGGTGACTGAGAAGACTGGCTCTAGCTCCAGGCTGACTTGGGCAAATCACTGAGACCTTGTCTAAAAAAGAGCTGGGGCTCAGTCACTGCAGTGCAGGCAGCGGTGGCACTGAGAGATCCTGGAAGCTGTCCAGTAAGGTTCAGGGTGGCGTCCAAATCTACCTGAGAACACCTGGTGTACCTGTGAGGAACACTGACCTGGCTGACTTTAGGGCTGGGTGAGCATCACAGTATGAAGACCCTGCTAAGGACCTGTTGAGGGTCTCATTCTCTGGAAATAAAAAAGATAAAATGTGCCCAGGTGGTGGCATCTGCCTATGGTCTCAGCCGGAGGCTGAGGCAAGAGGATCGTGAGAGTGAGACCCTGTCTTTAAAGAAAGGAAGAAGAAATAAATCTAGGGGGGAGAAAAGAATGTCAATATCATTAGGGGTTGATGAAATGGAGTGCAGTTATAGACATACAAATACTGTGCGTAGATAAAAAAGTATAAGTAGATCTAACTAACCATCATGCAAAAAAACTCTTTTTTTATGAAAAAAAAAAAAAAGATCACAAGGCAGTTTTAAAAAATAAACCTGAAAGCAAAGAAGCGATCTATCACTTCGAGCTTATAAACAAGGGCTTTGCCTTAACTCTCATGTTTGAAAAATACATACTTCTGGCCAAATTTGTATAATTTTTTTAAGCCATGGCACAAACAATACTTCAGTGTAATTATGTGAAAAAAAGCCTAACAGTAGCCGAAATAGCTCAGTTGGGAGAGCGTTAGACTGAAGATCTAAAGGTCCCTGGTTCAATCCCGGGTTTCGGCAGGCGGGTTTTTTTCTTTTTTTTTTTCTGTTCTTTTTAGCGGCGGGGGTTGAAGAGGCGGTAGGGTGTCATCACCACGTGTAGTTTCCGAAAGTCAATCTACATCATGGTCTTTGTTAAAGAGAATTCTAGGTTGTCGTCCTGTGGGCATTCTCACTTAGACTTGGGTAGAGATGGAAGGATTAATTTGCCTTTTCCTCCCAGAAGTCAAAAGGGGATTTACTTCCTGTGTTTTAAACTGCTCGGAATACAGTCAGTCCCCTTTTTTGTCTTTGCACCTGGTTCGCGTACTGCGCTTTCCCTGCAAACTGCTCGCAGCTCACTTTCTTCTTGATAAACTCAGTGGACCCTCTGCTATCCGGTTTCCGACGAATTCCTGGCAGCTACGGGTGTAGGACCCTTTCTCCGAGGGTCAGAGGGGCGGGCGTGCCGGTCCCGCAGAGGAGTTTGGCTGCCCTGGAGCCGCCGCCAGGTGCAGGCTGGGCTGCGCCCCCTTCGCCGCTTACTCGGTCTGTGCAGGTAGGGGTTTGATGGGGATGGCGACAGTTCGAGGCTCTCTTGCCGAAAGAAATGCACTAAGGCATCAGGCACTCCTGCTTTGTCCAGATGGTTTAACAATTACAAGGGCCGACAACAGCTTGGGGGGGTGGGGGGACTTTCCTGTTTTCTCTACTTAGGGTTACCAGATCCAGTACAGGATATCCAATTAAATTAGAATTTCATACAAACATATATTTTTAAGTATAAGCCTGTCCCAAATATTGCATGGAACTTACAAAGTACATACTCCCTGTCTCTAGGAAATTCAGATTTACCAAGAGCCCTGCGTTTTTGTTTGTTTGTTTGTTTGTTCTGTTTTTTTGCCAAATCACAAACTACTATTGTAGGTCATATTCTTGCACCCTTAGTTGATGCATCACCCCACCCCACCCCTCAAACCCAGAAAGATGCTCAGACACCACACACACGAAGAACTGATTTTCCAAGGAGATGGATTCTGATCCCGGACACCTTGCAGTATACAAAACGCACTGGCTCCACCCGTCAGCTGATTTGTTCTCACCACCGCTGGACAAATCCATGGTAGAGATCACGTGGAAACACCCCCAACGATTGGTCATTTCATCTGTTTCCAGGCTTCCAGAGTCCGTCCGTGCTAGCCTGTGACTAGGCAGAGGTCAGGGGAGTCCCGAGACTCCCAATTGGATCTTTTTTTTTTTTTTTTTTTTTTTTGAGAGATTTTCATTGTAGGGCGCGTGCGCTCGCCAGACAGACAGAGAGAGACATAGAGACAGAAAGCGAGAAATCACCCCCCAGGGGGGATGGTCACGCCGCAATCCCTTCTCCTCCATTCTCCTCTTGGCAATCCCTTCTCCTCCATTCTCCTCTTGGGATCTTGGGCACGCACGCACACGCGCCTGGAGTGAGTTTTAAGCCACCGAGTCCGGGACACGAACTGTGGTCGACTATGTGGGAGTCCAGCGACATAGCCATTACGCTAACTGCTGGTTCCCCCAATTGGATCTTGATTAAAAGAAAGAAGAAGAAATAAAATGAGCCACTCCACTCAACATAATGCAATGGATCAACACATGTTTAGAGAAAGGCTTTTTAGCCAGGCAACAGGCTGCATCTGGAGAAAGAAAAATGAGGTCCGTTTCTCATCTTCTAAGAACTCCCAGTGTGGTAAAAGACAAAATGGAGACATGGTCTTTTTCTTTTCCTAATGCTTTTCTAGACTTGGCTATTTTTCTTTTCTTTAAGCTTATTTCTTCCCTGAATAAGAGAGACAAAAAGGAGCAGAGATAAAGCATTCCAACCGAGCACCTTATCCATTCACCCCCAGCCTCAGCCAGCCCTGGGTCATGGGCTCACACGTGCCTGGAGTCCTCAAGGAAGTATCTGGATGTGAATCTAGAACCTTGCCATCTGGGTGAACCTCATGTAGCAATGCATCATATTGCTATGTCACTGTCACCCCAACATAGACTCTTTAGATCTATTTGTATCCTCTTCCCTTTCCTTTAATCTGCGCCAAAACACTATCGGATAAGGAATTTCTTCTCCTGAATTGTTGAATTCTTGGGTGGAAAAATGCATTTTGAAAATCTTCTGATGGCCAAGAGGAGGGAAACCCAACTGCTGGTTTAGTAGAGAGGAGGGCAGTTCAAACTTTGCAGGACATATGTTAGTGTATATGATGATTAATTTTATGTGTCAACGTGGCGAGGCTATGGCGCCCAGCTGTTTGGTCAAACACTGGTCTAGATATTACAGTGAAGGTATTTTAAAGATGCAATTAACATTTAGAGACTGGCAAATGGCATAATGGTAACATTGCAGGACTCCCACATAATTAACCATAGTTCAGGTCCCAGACTTGGTGGCTTGAAAGTCACACCAGGAGCATGTGCATGCATGCCCAGAGTCCCAAGAGGAAAATGGAGAAGAGGGAAATGCAGCATGGCCATCTTCCCTGGGGGGTCATTTTTTGCTTTCAGTCTTTTTGTCTATCTCCGGCAAGCACACAGGCCCCATAGCAAAAATTTCTCTTTTTTTTTAAAAAAAGCAAATTATGGGGTCAGCAGGTGGTGTGGTCGGTAAGGGTGCTGGACTGCCACATGTCTGAGTCCTGGACCTGGGAGCTTGCTTTCTTGTTTTCCCTTTCTCTCTCACTTTATCTCCCTCTGGTCAAATGTAAAATAAATAAATAAAGTTAAATAAAATAATATATTTTTTAAAAAAATCATTCCATTTTATTTATTTATTATTGTTATTCAATTTGATGAGAGAGAGAGAGAGAGAGAGAGAGAGAGAGAGAGAGAGAAAGAAGAGTAAGAAAGCAAGCTTCCAGGTCCAGGACTTAAACTATGATCAGCCACGTGGGAGTCCAGCACCTTAACCACTACGCCATCTGCCAGCCCCTAAAATAATTCTTTTAAAAAAAAGGCAAATTAAATTAGTAGGCTTTGAGTAAAGAGATTATCCTCCATAATATGCCTCATCCAGTCAGTTAAAACACTTAAGACCAAAGACTGAGTTTCTGATATAGAAAGGAATTTTCCTCAAAACTGTCATAGAAAAATCTGAGACTCCAGTTCACTGCCCTGCAGTGACTCAAGACTACAACATTAACTCTCATCTGAATTTTCAGACTGTCATTCTGCCCTACAGGTTTTGGATTTGATTAGGTGAACCAAGTTTTTAAAGTAACTCTATTTTTGTTTCTACCTCCATCTTTACCTATCCCTATCATCTTTCTTTTTAAATTTTTTAGAAAGATTTTTGCTATAGGGCATGTGTGCTTGCTGGAGAGACAGAGAGAGTGCGCTCACCGGAGGGATAGAAACAGAGAGACAGAAAGTGAGAAATCACCCCCCAGAAGGGTCAGCCACGCCACAATGCCTTCTCCTCCATTCTCTCTGGGTTTTGAGCTTGCATCCACAGGTGCCTGGAATGAGGTTTTTTTTTTTTTTTTTTTCTGTTTTTTTCCTTTAAGGAATTATTTTATTTAACTTTATTTTTTATTTTAATTTGACCAGTGAGGGACAGAGCGAGAAAGGGAGAGAGGAAATGAGAAAGCAAGCTGCCAGGTCCAGGAGTTGAACTGCAGTCAGCCGTGTGGGAGTCCAGCGCCCTTAACCACCATGCCACCTGCCGGCCCCCTCATCCTGAGTTTTAAGCGGCCAGGTCTGGGACTCCAACTGCAGTCAACTATGTGGGAGTCCAGTGACATAACCATACCACCATCTGCTGATCCCCCCCTTTTCTTTTTTAATAGTTGAATTTTCTTCTCTTTTCTTATTTATTTTTCTTTATAACTTTTTGTTTTGTTTTGTTTTTGGAAGAGGCTTTTGCCTTACGGTGCATGTGCTCACTGGAGAGAAAGAGACAGTGAGAGGGAAAGTGAGAAGTCACCGGGAAAGAGAAATTACCTCTCCTGTGGGGGGCCATGTTGCCCCTTCTCCATTCTCCTCCTGGAATCTTGGGCACTCACTCACACGTACCTGGTGTGATTTTCAAGCCACTGGTTCTGGGACTTGAACTGGAGTTGACCATTTTAGAGTCCAGTGACATAACTGCTATGCCATTTTCTGGCTCCAACATCTTTACAACATATAAAGTGAATTTTTCCAGCATGAATACATTGTATATCAGACCAAAGATATTATCATACACATTATCATCAACACATAATTTTCCGTTTTTGTGTCCGTTAAATGTTTTGCTTCTTTTTTCCCCTTGAATCCCTCCCCTCCTCATCTTTCTTTTTATTTTTTTCTTCAGTTCAAACTCATTTTCCTTTTATTAAAGTCCAAGTTCCCATTTTATGGTCTCAATACAGGAAAAGGAGAACATCACACGTCCTTACCCCGAGAGCATCGTGATGTCATCGCCCTGCCCACTCCCCCAAGCCCTCGCCGTGGTCAGTGGTGTGCTGCTTACCCGTGGGCTTTTACGCTTTGTCAAGACCCAGTTCCTCTGGAGTGGAGATGCCCAATTCATTTAAAGTTGGCCTAAGTTCCTGGATGACATAGGGGTAGATTTCCTTATGTGGCCCTGCTTTGTCCTTAACAACTTCTAGGATGCGAACTGCACTGGCAAAATCATTTAACCGTCTGCACACCCGCAAGGCAGCATCAATGATTTTTGGGTTCTGGAACTAGATCATAGCCAACCAGCGTGTTCATCCCTTTGCGCAGTTCCCAGGCATCTATGTCCGGCTTGTTGAAGTACGTCACCCAGCGAGCATCAGATTCCTCATCTGTTTCGTGTGACCCATGGGAGTAGTCGGGGCGCAGTGCAGGAGGCTCCGAGGGCGGGCCTGGGCGGCTGTGGCCAGAACGAAACGGCGGAGAGCGGCGCCCAGCATGAAGGCGAGGGCGGCGCCCCTCCCATCATCTATCCATTGATTCTCTTTCTTTGGTGAACCCTGACAGCATGATTTAAGGTAGTAACACAGGCAAGGGGGAAGAGACTGTTACTCTTGCTCTAAATAAAGGTTAGCCACCTTAGAAAGGTCATACTCCTTGGAGATCTTGGGCCTTTGTCCTAAAAGGACAGTTTTCTGCTTGAAGAGGAAAGGAGGGGAGGATTCTTAAGAGAAGCACTTGATCCAAGCAAGAAGCTCAGAGAAGACCAGGTATCTCCAGCTGAATAACCCCTTCTGCTCACCTGCCCTCTCCTACTCACCTTTCAAGGCACAGTTCTAAGCACCCCTCCCCTTTTTTCCTGCCAGGTGCTACTCTGTCCACCTTCTAGTTACTCTGTATTACTAAAGCTCTTCATATTTTGCTATTACAGTGTGGATGAAACAGCTTTCAACTGTTTGCACCTGCATACCTGCCTGCTAGACTACATACCTCAGACCTGCAGTGAGGTGTGTGTGTGTGTGTGTGTGTGTGTGTGTGTGTGTGTGGTGGGGGGGTTGGAGCGGACAAAGACAGATGGAACTGGTCACAGGGAGCTTCCCAAAGATGAAAGCTGTGAGTTCTGTTCCCAGAGGTGTGAAGAGTAACAGAATATGTCCCTCCCCCCAACATGCCTCTTTGGGGTAAAGATTATTTTGTGCTGAAAGCAATTGAGAAGCAACAGATCAAAATAAATAAATAAGTAAAAGCCTTCTGCCCGCTCCCAGTTTGACTAAAAGTGAGACATTTACAAAGGCATCCCTCTTCCCTTCTCTACCAGGAAGGAGGAAGCTTGATCACAGAAGACACTTTTAGACCCTTATCAGCTTGGCGATGGCACCAGAAAAATTACCCAACGTTACCAACTAGCCTTTAATAATTTCCCACATATTTGCTTTCCCACAGTTTGTTGTCCCTAGAGACTCAAGGTCTTTTTTCTCTCTCTTGTCACTTCTCCAAAAATGTACTGTCCTTTGTTGAAGACGCTGTGTAAAACTAGACTTTTAACCCACCTCTGAGAATGACTCATTACCCCGGAATCTCCCATGTCTATGTGAAACTCTACACTTACATACTTGTTTGCTTCTCTCTCTCTCAATCTCTCTCTCTCTCATTTTCCTACAGAAGTCATGAGAATGCCGAAGGGTGGAGGGGAAATTATTTTTCCTACTCTCCAAGTGTGCTTGGGAACAAGGGGTAGGAATTGAAAAGGTGGTAATATTCCAGTGAGCGAAGGAACGGCATATGCAAAGGCTCAGAGGACAGGAAGGGTGTGGTTGGACCTCCACTGTTCATAGTGGTTGCCCCAGCCAGGGTGGCGAGGCTGGCAGACACCGAGGCCCTCGGTCTGAGGCACAAGGGGAGCCCGGGTTGGATTCTCAGCCCACCCTGAAAAGCGGGCCTCAAAGGAGCAAGGCTATAGTCCTTGGTACTGGGAGACCGAGGCAGCAAAACCGCGACAGAGCGAGACCTTGTTTGATTACACCCCCCACCCCCACCAACACACACACACAAGGAGGCCCCGGGACTGCAGGCGGGACCGCGGGCGGGGAGGCTCCCACCGCTGCTGCCAGAGCCCCGGTCCGCAGCCAATCTGCTCCGTACTTTTGGAGGCGCACACCTCGAATGGGGACGAGGAATTGCGAAGTGGGGTCTTCTCGGAAGAAGGGTAGCCCGATAGTTTTCACCGCTAAACTGTGGGGTCCGACCCTGTGGGCTTCGGATTTAAGTCAAAGAAAGGCGCAGGGTGGGGACTATGAGTAGGCGGCTTCCTCCCTCCTGCGGTTTTGCGGAACTTCGGGTTCACGTTTGCCTGGGAATATTAAAAATAAATAAAGAAAAATGAAAGAAAAAGAAGTGGGACACATTTTATTTAAGAAATCTCAACTGTCAAAGAGCAACCTCATCGCCCTCCTTCTATGCTCCCACTCCGCCTGGTCCCCGTCCTCGCGGCATTTGTGCATTGGAATGGGACTAATTATACACAAAGGACTCCGGGAGCTCGCTCCGCGTTGTGCGCGTTCACTCCCGGCGCCAACGATGACACAGCCTTCAACCATTGAAGTAGGCTTGCTTCCGTGAGCCCGGATAGCTCAGTCGGTAGAGCATCAGACTTTTAATCTGAGGGTCCAGGGTTCAAGTCCCTGTTCGGGCGTTACCTCCTTTTCTTTTTCATCTTAATTGAAAAAAGAAAATCAGTACTAGGGTATTGTGTATTAGATGGTTGTATTTATAAAGATAAAAACGGAAATAAAGATCAGTGATCCCAACCACTTGTACTTTCTCAAACTTACGGACCAGCATAAGGATTGATAAACGCAAGCCTTTGTGCTAAGGCATCAGGGAGGTATCAGTCCTTCGCTCTGTCAGTGAGGTCACCGTTCTGGCTGGATCCCAACTACAGATACATTAAAAGATGAGAAACACGGCTTCAGAAAGCCCCTGGGACCTCCCAGTCACCGCCTCCCTGCTTCCCTCCCGCGAGTGGCCCCGCTGTGCTGTGCTTTTCTCTTGGACTCCCTCCCTCCCCCCGCCCGGCTAGGTGCCTAAGGAATAAGGCACGGGTGCTGCACTTTCCTACCACTCCCTACTAAACTGAAGTCCCAAACAGAACAACTCCCCTGGCTAAACAAGGTCAAGTCCACACCCCCTCTTCTCACCGTGCGAACCCGAACAATGGGAAGTTGCGGTTGAGACAGCAGCTTCTATTGGTAGGAGAAAGAGGGCGTGTATTAGGAGAGTCGGCGTTCAAGGGGCTGGAATGGGACAAAATGAAAACATGAGTGCCCACTTACTACAAATGACAGAAGGAAACATCTGGATCCTGCAGACGTTTTTTGTGAAGCTGGCTTGTGAACCCAAAAAGCTTGCTTGTAAGGTCCCAAAGGCTAACTCATTTTCCCTGTGAGGAGAGGAAGGGACCAGATGCCTCCCTTGCTTAGTTAGAGAACAAGCCTTTCTTGCTTTAGTAGGCAACAGAAGAAAGTCGGCCCTGATCTGTCAGGTCAGGATAGGGACATGGCCAAACTGAGATAGCTCTGTTCTCAGCGGATGGACTGTAATACCCAGGGGGTCCTGAAGGGAGAGAGGTGGGAGGAGAGCCATGATGGAGTTTGAATGAGTGAGAGTCTTTGCCCTCTCACAGAAAGCCTTCTTAGGGTTCATGCAAACCCCACGATAACATCCCACTCTAGAAGCACAGCTTTCTCAGAAGAAAAGGAATAATAATCAAAGGTTCCATTTCACGAACTTGTAATAATTACACGAGATAATGCTGCATGCACAGTGCTTGGTAGTCTACCTACTGACCCATATTCACTACATGCAGCTAATATTCTGGGTAGTAAGGAGCTTATAATCGGGCGATGAGATGAAAGAGTCATAGTGAAATAGGTGATCAGCCATTTCAAAGAAACGCAAGCCCACGGTATCGGAGATCATACGCTCATGACGAGCCCTGCCTTCAGCACTGGTATCTGCTGACCCGGCAGCAGTGGTCACTGGTAGAAGAGTGGGCTTGGTTGGGCACCATAGGCTTCTTTCTGGAGGAAAGCGAATTGTGGGGCTCTGGAGACCTTCCAGGGAGCGAAGCAGGTAGAGAACTGTAGCAAATACTTGAATTTTTCTTCCTAAGAGACCCCTTGGAAAGTGATTGAGTCCACTTTTGGTAACCTTGAAAAGTAGAGTCTCTTTGTTCCAACCATTTTCTGACTGAACAAGAATACACCAGGCTGGGGCAAGAGAGGAAACGAGGAGGAGAGCATTGTGCCCTAGGCTTTCCTCCTTCCCCTCAGTACCTCTCCGGACATAGTTTTTCTCCTTATGGCGAAAGATGACACAAGAAAAGTCTGTCTTAATCAGGACCTTTTGTGCTTTAGAGTGGCCTGACAGCTGGGGTTCAGTTCTGAATAATAAAAGGCAAATTGGTTATTTTATTTCAAAATTATTATATTATCAAATAACCTCATGGTAAGCATGGAGATTGAGGATTGAATGTAACCAGTTGGGCACACAATTGGTTCTCAGTAATGGCTATTTTCCTTCTCGCTAGGTCCCTGGGGAGACGTTGAAAGCATTAGGCAGACAATAAAAGGTAGCTGGCACAGGCAGAAAGAGACCGTTTCTTCACATGAGAGAAATTTGTTTTCTTGCTCATGTCTCTCAAAACCTCAGAGCTAAGAAGAATACAGTTTGGAAGGTGAGATTAGAAATTGAAATGATGGCAGAGAAGAGAAATAAGATAATTTTATTTATTTTTATTTTCATTTTATTTTTTTCCCTTAACAGGGTGGAATAAGAACTTACCTTTGCCGAAATAGCTCAGTTGGGAGAGCGTTAGACTGAAGATCTAAAGGTCCCTGGTTCAATCCCGGGTTTCGGCAGGACTTTTTTTTTTTTTTTCCCCTTCCCCTTGAAACAGGCAGAGCTGGAGTTTGCTTCTTTTTCTTCTTCTTTTAAAAATAATATCCTGCTTGGTGGCTCTTCTCTCTCTCTCCGGTCTCGCTGCACACTTGTACCTACACCAGTCAAGTGCACAGCTGTTTGCCACGTCTCTTAAGTGGACACATAATAATGTGACCATATTTAAAGCATTATGAGGATGCAAACAGTTTAAGTCTATTAAAGAAGTCAGAATGATCTGATCCCAGTCTCATACCTATCACTATTTGTGGTCATTAGCAGTCTCACAACCATCACTATTCATGTGAGTTAGCAATACCTGACACATCATCTTGTAGTGGCTAACACATCTGCTCCGCAAGCAGAGAGGCTTGGGTTTGAGCCTCAGTGTAGTCCGTTTGTTGGGATTACAGATCTTCTTATAGATGATAGAAAAGAAAACAATCTTCAAAACCATTTGTCACCATATCATGATTTGCGAGGTAGGGTCCCACCAGAGCACGAGGACTCTGGTGAAGGATATTAACTAAAGATGTATGGGTTATATGTCCTCATGACAGATGTGTTCAAGCAGAGAAAATAAAAAATCCAAAGACAAAACAACATACAAAGACTAGAAGAAAAACGCTTGAGGTTGGAAGAGATTACCTGGCTCTTCTGACTCTATTTACACATACTAATTTTTTCATTTTGTACAGTAGTCACCGACTAGTCTTGTTTTGTCTGGCCTGTAACCAATTTAAAGGTGTTCCAAAAACGGCTTTTGAGTAAATTCTGGCTTGTTTGAGACACATACATAATTTGTGATTTAAAAGATCTCCCGCCCGAACAGGGACTTGAACCCTGGACCCTCAGATTAAAAGTCTGATGCTCTACCGACTGAGCTATCCGGGCTCACGAGGTACTCTGGTACCCTGGCCTATCCATAGTATAATGGTCCATGTGGCTGCATTTAAAAAAAAAATTTCTCCCGCTTATTAGATTAATATTCCAAATCTCTTTTGCTGATTCCCTGAAAAGAGAACCTGCAAAATCGAAATTGAGCAGACGTTTGGAGAAGAATCTTTAGTATTTCCTGCTATCACAGAGAAGAGTATAAAGACTTAAAAAGATAATTGCCCACCTGACCTGGCCCGCTCTCGCAGCGCCCAGAAACCCAGGGCCCTAAAAGGATCTCCGTATCAGAACTCCGCGCCCCTCCCCCCACCACACACACACACACACACACACACACACACACACCGCCCCCAAGATTTGATTTGGAACCTTAAGTCTGGGTTCAAGCGAGCATGATCTTTCCTTATTTTTTTATTACCAGAAGGCGAGCAGCAGGATTTTTAATTACTATCTTGGTCTTACAGAGAGACCTTGGAGCGTCTCGTGGGCGGAGCCATAGAGAATAATTAGATTTTCAATCATGTATTCAACATCGATTCATTGATACACCGCTTTCCAGAACTAAGCACGCTCCTGGGGCTGCAAAGATCCAGTCTGGGTCGTCACTGCGGCCGGAAGACACGCAAAACAAAAGTCCCCGGTCCAGTCCGTGGAGGGGGTGAAGCCAGCCTTTGCGGATCCGGGAGGTCTTGGCCTCCCCTAAGGAGTCGGCTGGGTTTACCAGAGACTGATGTCTGCATTGAGAACCGTGGATAGTGACTGGGCCACTGAAGGTTTGGAAAATAAATGCTGAACAGCGGGAACAGCAAGTGGGAAAGGACATTATTTCCTTCCTTAGGAAGTCTGCACATTTTTATTATTTTTTTTCCTGACACTTCCTTTGGAAGATTCTGATCAAGCAAGCTACAGGCTGGATTTTATCTTCTTAGGGTATTCTGTTACCTTGGCAGCTGCGTTCCTACTTACTCAATTTTATAATTTCCCCTGCTCCTTCATAACTTCTTTGCCATATTATTTCTTCAGGCATGGAGAAAGATCCTTTGAAAAGGATTCAGAATCTTGTGAGGTGGGGACTCCCATCCATATTAGGGCTCCTTGGAGTTCAGTCTCCACTGTGTGGAGAAACATGACACCAATGGGCAAAGATGAAAAATAATCAGTTGTAGAAAGACGTGCCTCTTTTGTTAAGCAAAAAGAATACAATGATTAATATAGAAGGATATTTACTGTGGGAAAAAAAGTGAAAGGGTATATGAATATATGTACAGATACCTTTAATTAATATATGTAATTGCATATATATATATATATATGATGAGGGGTCTTCAAAAAGCTCAAAGGAAATTCATACTATGAAAAAACTATTTATGGATTTTTAACATCATTTTTGCACCGTAATGAAGTCATACTTGAATTCCACTTTCCACGAACGCTTTGAAGTGCCCTCGAATATATTGTTTGCACATGCATGGGAGATTTATAAAGATAGAAAACAATCGGATAAAAATGGCTACTTTTTGAGGAATGGCAATGAAGTATGAGAGGAAGCTCTCACGATGTCCTTTGTATACATCTGTGTTATTGGATTTTTAAAAACCAGTATGTATTGTTTCTGTAATGAAATATATGAGAAAAAAATGATCTGTTGAATTATCAGATCAAAGTTTCCAAGATGCTGTGTTTTCTAAGGATGTAGCAGAGAAAAGTTTAAAGCACATACTTCCTCCTCAGTGGGGGCTGGGGGGGGGGCTCCATGCCTCCTTGTTTTGGAGGGGAGCTATTGAAAAAGCACACATTTATCAGGAACAGTTTCAGATGAATACATAGATCCCTGAGCATTGGTTAGCATGATTTGGTTCAACCTAGAAAATGAAAACCAGGTCTGCTAGAAAGGAGCTGCTTGTCCCACGAGGTCATCCCCCAGGGGAGTTGTGACATTTGACCAGTTCTTGTCCAGCCTCTGAACCTCCACTCAAGACAGTGGACACAAAAGGTGCTGTGTGTACAGTCTTAAATGAAGGACAACACGGGGATCTGTTCCCGGCTCTAGAAGAGACTAGACGGGGAGGCGCCAGAGATCCAGAGACTCAGACTGTATGTGGTGAAGTCACGGTGCAGCCCAGGCCTGAAGTAACGGTTGCTGCTTGTATCTCATTTCACACTTTGCAACTTCTCCTCCCTCATCTTTAAATGCCACCCTCTTCCCATTTTCTCACCCCTTTTGGCTTGGAAATTCCAACTGATCCTTACAGACAGGGCTCAGGAGTTGCCATAGATCCCTGTTGATCCTCTCCAGGCAGGGCTAGGAATTGGGGCCTCTGAGCCCGTCCTTGCTGTGAAGCTCACCATAGCCTTATGCATTTGTTTTATGGATCTGTCTTTCCTCTTAGAAGGTTTCCGCTGTGAATTCTATCTCCAATGCCTGGGTCAGTGCTGAATTACAAAGCAAGCTCTCAAAAACTGTCCTTGAATGAAGGAATGGTCGTTCAAGGAAGGCCACTGGTTAGAGAAGACTTTTAGTGGAGGGGGATGGGCAAGTTTTTGTTTGGTAGAGAGGGAAAACATTCCAGTTAAGGGGAATGATTTTAATAAGCAAATAAATTTGTCCTGGAAAAGTTATTTTTCACTCTAGCATGCCACCTTATTTTATTTTTTAAAAAAGAATTATTTAATTTTGTTCATTGTCCTATTTATTTATTTATTTTTGAAGCTGACCAGAGAGAGACAGAGAGAGAAGGAAAGTGAGAAAGCAAGCTGCCAGGTCTGAGACTTGAACCGCAGTCAGCCCTGTGGGAGTCCAGCCATCTTAACCACCATGCCACATGCCAGCCCCTTTATTTTATTTTTCATAGCATTTATTGCCGTCTAACATTGTTTTATTTGCCTGTTTATAAAACATCTTTTCCCTGACATTTGTCACCTCAGTGGCGCTGGGCAGAAACCTTGTTGGTAAGGACCATGCCTTTTGTTGTTATCTTAATTAGTTAACTAAAAATCTCTGAATCCCTACAACTGTTTAGAACAGTCGTTGGCACATAGCAGGATCTCAAAAAATAACTCTTGATGAAAAGTGAAAGCTCTTACAGCTTATCTCTTTCTCACTTTCTGCTCAGGAAGACTTGTTTTTTTCTCCTTTCCAAGATGTTTACTCTGATGTTGGTACATTTTCTGTCTGGCCAACAAAGACTAACTTGCAGGGTGAAATGTCATTGTCACTTAACCATTCAGGATGTGTTGGCTATTGGTATCCAGAAGCAAAAAGGTACAAAGTAATAGAGGAAAAGAAAGGTGTTACTTGGAGAAAACAAGTGTCCACAAGAAGTGGGGTTTGAACCAACATGGATACAAATCCATTGACTCTTAAGTTCAACGCCTTAACCACTCGACCATTCTAGTGTCACAGTAGGTGAAATTCATATTCAAGCAACTCAGGTAATAGGAATGTCTAAAAAGTTTCACAGAAATTTAAAGCTGTTTTTATTCCTATCGCAAAGGAATGATGTGGGGGGAAAACACTTTGTTAACTTTTGCTATTTCCCGCTGATTTCATCTGATTTTTAAATCTCTCGCTAATTTCATCTCGTTCTCAGAAACCAAAGCCTCATGACAGTGAGAAGAGGTTCGAGTCGCACAATTCATACTTCAAGTGGAAGAAAGGCACTGGCATTAGAGTCCTTCGTTTTCATTTTGGACGAGGGAGACTAGACATTTTAAATAGTGAATTCTTTGTTTACCTCCCACCCTCACCACCTCTCATCCTTCTTACCAAAAAGCGACTCTGGTGGGACTCGAACCCACAACCTTTGAATGCCTCCATTTATCTAGAAGTCCAATGCGCTATCCATTGCGCCACAGAGCCAGATGCTTTTGACCTCTCCGTGCTGCCGACATCAGCGTAGGAACTGGGTGTACCGAAGAAAGGGGCGCTTTCTTTCTCCAAGTCACTATGGATCCTGCGTCGCGGACAGCGTGGATGGGAGTCATGCTGGGAAGTCTGAAATCCTATCGAAAGTTTCTCTCCGTGTGCGGCTGCTAAACGTCAAATCCCAGTCTCATCCACTTCATTACGATGTCTTTGTGTAGACTTACCGAATCCTGGCGCAAGGAACCTGCACGTGGTTCCATAGTGTAGCGGTTATCACGTCTGCTTTACACGCAGAAGGTCCTGGGTTCGAGCCCCAGTGGAACCACTAGGACGGTTTCCATTCCATTTTAGGGGATGAACCCTCTTTTGTGAGCCAGGTTTGTTTCGGAAGGTGGAGATGCCTCGGACTGGCGCTGATCTTCTGCGGCGATACTCTCCTGCCACATCGGCTGGTTTCCCTGAGGGGCTGGCTCAGACTAAGCCTCGA
>NW_006159688.1:743093-746876 GCF_000334495.1 Tupaia belangeri chinensis | reverse complement strand
GTCCCCCCCTGCCACATCGGCTGCTTCCGCTGAGGGCCTGGCTCAGACTAAGCCTAGATTGCCCCCGTGTGGCGGCTCGGGAGGCGCAGGCAGCTTCTCCTTCGCTTTTGGAAAAGTCAGCAGGTGGCGTAACTGTAACAACGGGAATATATTAGGAAGGCCCCACCCTAAACGACCGCGTTTTACCGTGGTGCATTGTAATGACCCTGTCTCCAAATATGGTCAGATGTTGAGGTCCTAGGTTTGGGACTTCCGCATGTGAATTCTGGAGAGGAGACAAATCCACTCAAGGCACAAATTGCCCAAATCGGAGCATGCATCTACGCTGTCAGCACGGTCTCCTGGATGTCCCTTCGTGGTGAATGGTATCAACATCCACCCACTACCTCACCCCGACCCCGAGTAGTTACCCTTTTTCTTGCTCTCCTCTCGCCATTCAGACAGTCACGAGAGCCTGCAGGTATTTTAATCTGCACCTTCTTCTCCACCCTGCTGTTTAGCCGGGCCTCCTTCCTGGACTCCCAGCCTCTCGCGGCACCGCAATCTATGCTTGACGAAGCTACCAGTGCGTCTTCTCCAAAATGCAAATGTCACACAACTCATCCCTTGACACCTACCCCTTCCCGCCAAAGCCCTCTGTACCTCAATGCCTGTGTTGCCTGGTGGCCCTGCTGTTGGTTCCTTTCTGTTTTTCCCTTTCTTCTTGAGAATCATCTTTAAAGACCAAGTGTTCTTCACTCAGCACACTTTGGACACAAATTCCTCTGTAATACTTTCTTGACATCAGCCCCAGCATCAGGGCACAATGATTCCACTTCATGAGATGTATTTCTTTCCTTTCAGGCAGTCATTCAGTTTTGGGGTGTTAAGTCTCATGAAGTCAGGGCATTTTGCTTTTCATTTTTGTATCTTTCCCTCCCCCAACCCCAGGCACTCTTAAAGAAAAAAAAAAAATTGTTCTGAGACTGGTTGAAACTGTAAAAAAAGCTTTATTCAGGACTATTGTCATAACGAGGCACTGGGAGGCAGATTGGGCTCAACTGAATGCAGTAAAGACAGCCAGGGATATTTACAGCCAAGGAGCAGGGTAGGGGGTGCAGGGTGGAGGCTCAGTGTGTGATGGAAAATCAGCAAGAGTAGACATTGTGGGAAAGGAGTTTCTTGCTAAACTGACCTAATAGGATTCTTTTTTTCCAGGGTAATGAGCTATCACGGATGGGGGATGTTCTCAATAAATTGAATTAGCAGAATTCTTGCTCCAACCTGGCTGTAGGCATGCTGGGGGCAAGACAGAAGCCATGGTCTAGGCTAATGGAGAAGAGGGTTCAGAGAAGCCTGATCAAATTTTTGTCAGGGGAAGGGCCTTTATCAGTATCTCATACATTTTGTCATCAGAGAGGATGGGTCTAGACGATGGCACACGGTAGTGTGACCTTCTGCCAGTCTGACCTACATGGCCGGGGAGGGTTCTGGGTTTGCAGCTGTACACCTTCCTGAACATGCTGGATGTGCACACACCGATGACCAGGTACTGGCTGAGACTGGGGGCGGGGGAGTGGTGGTGGGGATCTCAGCATAGGGACCCTCTTGGGGATGTCTGTCTTTCTGTTTCTGTCTCTCTCACTCATGGAAAGAAGAAAAATATGTAGGGAATGTGCTGGCCTCTTGGCTTAGTGGTTAAGGGAGCTGCATCCACTCAGCTGAATGTGGTTTGAATCTTGCCCTGGCAGCTTGATGAAGTATGCCAGTCACAGATGTGTGTGTATGTCCAAAATCCCGACAGGATGAAGCAATGGAGAAGGGATTGAGGCATGACCACACGCCTATTTGGCGGTGCTTTTGCCTTCTCGTTCTGTCTTGGCAAGTGTGCATGCCTCTGGCAATAAAAGAAAAATAGAGAGACCTAGAGAGAGGTTAGCCTTTTTGGAGTTTATACTTGAAGGTTTTCAAACAGCATACACTTTGCAAGGATATGTTTTATTAGAGATCACTATATTATAGGCTTCAAAAAGGCACGGTTGGGACCAGCAGTTATAGTGTAATGGCTATGTCGCTGGACTTTCATGTAGTCGACCGCAGTTCAAGTCCTGGACCCAGTGGCTTAAAACTCATGCCGAGCGCATGTGCATGTGTGCCCAAGATCCCGAGAGGAGAATGGAGGAGAAGGGATTGCTGCTTGCTTTCGTCTCTCTGTCTCTCTCTGTCATTCTTGCGAGCATACGTGCCCTATGGCAAAAACCTCTCCAAAAAAAAAAAAAAGGCACGGTTTATCATAGAGTAATATCTAAGACCTGAAACTATCAGGTATTTCTTCTAGAAAAGATACCAGGAAAAACCTTTGTGATATTGGTTAGGCAAAATCGAAGAAATAGGACACATTATAAGATCCATCAACGTAAAAAAAGAATACATTTGCCATCATCAAAATGAAAAACTTCAGCTCTTCTAAAGATACTGTTAAAGAGAGAAATGTGTCACAAATTGCAAGAAAAATATTTGCAAAAGACTTATCTGAAAAAAAGCTATCTTTCAAAATTTAGCAAAAAAAGTGTTATAGGCCAGGTGGTTAAAGTGGCTGGATTCCACATAGCTGTTAGTGTGGTTCAAGTCTTGGATCTGGCAGCTTAAAAAACATGCTGAATGCATGTGCACATACCCAAAATCTTGAAGAGAAAAATGGAGAAGGGATTGTGGTGTGGCCATCTTCAACATGGGGTGCTTTCTCACTTTCTTTCTCGTTCTCTCTAGTAAGTTTATACATCCCCTAGCAAATTAAAATAATAATAAAAGAATTAAAGAGGGCCAGCAGGTGGCATGGGGGTTAGGGGCTGGATCCCACATGGGTGACTCTGCAGTTCAAGTCCTAGACCCAGTGGCTTGGAAAACACGCTGGGCATGTGTGCATGGGTGCCCAAAATCCCCAAAGGAGACTGGAGGAGAAGGGATTGTGGCAGTGCCGTTTCTCCTGAAGGATAATTTTTCACTTTTCCTCTCTCTGTCTCTCTCTTGTGAGTGTACAACTCTATGGTAAAAAAAATCTAACCCCCCCAAAAAAACCAAAAAAACCCCCAAAAAACAAAAAAGAGAAAAGGCACAAATCTGAACAGATGTTTCACTGAAGAAGGTTTACAGTACAGATGGCAAATAAGAGCATTAAAAAAGATGCTAAACATTATTAGTCACTAGGAAAATGACTAAACCGTTTAAAATCACAATAAAATATCACCACACACATGAGGCTAGTTACAAACCACATTCAGCTGAGTGGATGTAGCTCCCTTAACCACTAAGCCAAGAGGCCAGCACATTCCCTACATATTTTTCTTCCTTCCATGAGTGAGAGAGACAGAAGCAGAAAGACAGACATAAACAAAACCAGAAAGTTGATGGTATCAATTACTGACTAGATGAGGAGGAACTGGAACGCATGCATTGCTTGTGGAAATGCATATAGCACAGCCACTTGGGAAAAGAGTTAAAAGTTTATAAAAGTAAGAACACTTATTATACAGTCCAGAGTCCACTTCTAAATATTTACTCAAGAGAAATGAAAGCATATGTTTACACAAAGAGCTACATATATATGTTTATAGCAATTTCATTAATGTTCTTAAAAAACTGGAACAATCTCAGCTGAGGTACTGATCACGAAATGATGAAACGACTGCACAACAATCAAGAGGAATGCTTTGCTTTCTTTCTTTCTTTCGAGAAAAAGTTACCTGTTTAATTTTATTTATTGTTATTATTTTTAAATTTGCTTTAGGGCATCTGCACTCACCA
>NW_006159688.1:740542-743083 GCF_000334495.1 Tupaia belangeri chinensis | reverse complement strand
GAAAGAGAGGGAAAGTGAGAAAGCAAGCTGCCAGGTCTGGCACTCGAGCAGACAGCCATGTGGGAGTCCAGCGCCTTAACCACCATGCCTCCTGCTGGCTCCGAGGAATGCTTTTCTGACATATGTGACAACATGGATTAATTGTAAAAACATTATGCTGAGTGAAATAAGTCATATACAAAAGGCCATATACTTTATAATTGCATCCATATGACTTTCTGAAAAAAGGAAAACTATAGGGACAGAAGGTAGATCAATGGTTTCATTCTGGAAGGCTGAGTAGGATTTGACATGATATCTGTATTGATCAGGGTTACCCAGAGAAACGAACCCAACAGGACAAATATATAGATATAGGTACAGATGTATAGAAGGAGATTTATTATAAGTGATTAGCTCATGTGATTTAAAAAATAATTGTTTATTTAATTTTACTAGTTTTTATGATTATTTTTTAGATATTTCTTTATTTTCAGAGAGATATTTTTGCTATAAGGGCACATGCAGTCACCAGAGAGACTGAGAGACACAGAGAGAGACAGACAGAAAGCAGGAAATCACTGTCCAGGAGGAATGGCCATGCTGCAATCCCTTCTTCATTCTCCTCTTAGGATCTTGGGCACATATGCACACACCTCCCCATGTGAGTTTTAAGCTGCCGAGTTCGGGACTCCAACTATGGTTGACTAAGTGGGAGTCCGGAGACATAACCATTACACCATCTGCTGGTCCCAATTATTATTATTTTTTCAATTCACCAGAGAGAGACAGAGAGAGGGGGAAAGTTGGAACTCAAACCGCCAGGTCCAGGACTCAAACCACAGTCAGCCATGTGACCGAGGCTCCTGTGTTTTGAAGGCTGAGAAGTTCCATGATGTGCTATCTGTAAGCTGGAGGCCCTCTTGGTCTGTTTGGGTTGTACATCAGTCTGTGACTGTGTTCTAAGCACAAATATGTGAGACTGGCTAATTTATGAAGGAAAAATGTTTATTTGGCTCACAATTCTGGTCACTATATGGTCCAAAGGTGTGAGGCCAGTCTCTGGTGCTGTGTCATAACATGCCAACAGAAGCAGAGAGAAAAGAGAATTCCCACTTTTGCTGTCCCTCTCATGCCCCCAGCTAATTGGACGGTGCCCTGCTATTTGGCCCCACTTAGAAGTCTCACTACCACCCCAAAGCATTACACTGGAGACCAAGCTTCCATAGCAAGAAACTTTGGGGGACAAACCATCCAAACGATAGCAGGCTGGCTCAGCAGAAATATATGCGTGGCTCATAAACAACAGAATTTCATCTCACGATTCTGGAGGTTGAGAAGTCAAAGGTTCAGGTTCCAGGATATTCGATTTCTGGTGAGGGCCATTTCCAGTCATCCATCATCTTACTGTGTCCTCACAAGGTAGAAAGGGCCTGAAAGCCCTCTAGGATTTTTTTTTTTAAAAGAAATTACTTATTTAATTTTATTCATTATTATTATTATCATTTTAAAATTTGTTATACGGTCCATTCACCAAGAGACAGAGAGGGAAAATGAGAAAGCAAGCCACCAGGTTTGGGACTTGAACCATAGTCAGCCACATGAGAGTCCAGTGCCCTAACCAGTACACCACCTCTGGCCCTGTAGGTTCTTTTATAAGGGTACTAATTTCAATCACTTCCCAAAGACTCCACTTTCCAATACCACCAAATTGAGGATTCGATTTCAATATGTGAATTTTTGGAGACCATAAACATGCAGTTTATAGTACCAGTGGTGTTTTTATAGACTAAACTCAAAGGCCTGGGAACCAGGGAAGCCTCATCTGAGTCTGAAGGCCAGGGAACCAGGAATATTGATGTCTGAAGGCAGGAGAAGATGGATAACCAACCTCAAACACGGAGAAAATTTGTCCCCTTACCACCTCCCCTCCTCCCCCATTCAGATCCTCAATGGATTGGATGATGCCTACTCACATCGGGGAAGCTGGTCTGTTCTGTTGAGTCCACTGGTTCAAGTACCAATCTCTCCCAGAAATATCCTCACAGACACACCTAGAAATATTGTTTTATCACCTATCTGGGCATCCTTTAGCCCAGCGAAGTTGGCACAGAAAATTAACCATGACAATGCTCCAAGATCCTACATAACTGAGGATATTTTGCCTGGATGTGAAGAGGGTAGAAAGCATGTACTTCAAAGTGGCATAAGGAGACTTTTTGAAATGATGAAAACATTCCATATCTTTTTTTTTTTTTAGATTTTTTTTTTATTAATTCACTTTACACCATCACAACACACAAATGAATTTTCCATCCAAAATACACTGTGCATTGGCTCAATCAAGCACATCCACATACATGTTCTCAGCAAATAATTTTCCATACCTTGCCCTTTGTCTTGCCATCCCTGATTCCCCATCCCTCACCCTCTGCTATGTCCCATCTTCCTCCCCCATTGTCCCTGGCATCCATGGTTGCCCTCGATACCTTCCTCCCCCCCCATTCAATTGTTCTGCCAATGAACTTAATTAGTCTAAATAAATCCATTAGCTAGCACAGC
>NW_006159688.1:736814-739836 GCF_000334495.1 Tupaia belangeri chinensis | reverse complement strand
CTGGTCCGGAGGCCCCATGCCCGCCCCGGAGAGGCAGCTGAACGCTGGGCAGAGCCCCGGGTGGGGGGCCGCCTCCCATCGCTGCCTTGCTCTGCGCGGGTCCCCGGGGGTGGTGGGGGCCGCAGCCGGCCGGGTGGGCTGGCGCAGGGCCCCTCCGCCCGCCGCCGCCTCGCTCGGCGCCAACATTCCATATCTTGATGATAGTGGTGATTATATGACTTTGCATATCACCAAACCTCGTGGAACTGCACCCCTTAAAAAATGTGTACCAGACGGTGTAGCCTACTACGCAATTAGATATATGTCATGAGATGGTGCCTGGAATTAAGGATTTTCATCACATTAGTAGGTGACTCCTATGTCTACAGAGGTTTGGGGACCACTGACTCTGTAGCATACAGGATAGCCCAGCAGAAGTTTTCGAGCAGCTCTGTGGAGCCCTGTGGGACTGCACCTGAAGTGCCTCTACAGTTATTCCTCTTGATCTCTGTAAGAGTGCATGCACAAAGCACTGCTCACTCCTGATTAACAGAACTGAAATTTGAGGGAGAGAAAACAAGTGTGATATACATTTTGAAGTTTCATCTCTGGAAATAAAAGTCTGTTAAGTTCTTAAACATCAACCAAAGGGAGAAATATTGAAGAGAAATGGCTCCCTCTAGTGTCTCTAAGTGGTAGGGAACCACCACAAAACATTTTAGGAGGAATTTAAATTGGGCTGATCTCTAATCTTCAAGCTAATGAATGATGGAAAGCACTTCTTTATTTTTTTTTTCATTTTTTTTTCTTTTTCTTCCCTCCCTGCTCACGGTATGTATGCATTCACCAGAGAGAGCCAGAGAGAGAGAAAATGAGAAACCCCCAGCCCCAAACCCCAGGGAGGATGGCCACGACACACAATCCCTTCTCCTCCAATCTCTTCTCAGGATTTTGGGCATGCACACACATGTGCCCTGCATGATTTTCAAGTTACCAGGTCCAGACTCAAACTACGATTGGCCATGTGGGAGTCCGGCACCTTAACCACGACGCCATCCGCTTGTCCAGTACGTTTTTCTTAAATCTTTGCCTACTGTGGACACGTGAGGCAAGTGTGCTCTGGAGGTGCAGGATAGGGTTTCTTTCTCTGTGGAGGGCTGGGCAGGACAAATGGACACATGACCGTGAAATGAATTCCAACAGGAATTCTTAGAGGGACACAAGCCTTGTAGTATATATTCTTGGTTCAGGTAACAATGACAACCACGTGTTGTCGTCCTTCCTTCTCTCTCTCTTTAGAGAGATTTTTGCTTTAGAGTGCATGCACTCACCAGAGAGACAGGGAAAGACAGAGACAGAAAGCGAGAAACCAACTCCCATGGGGGATGGCCATGTCGCAGTCCCTACTCTTCCATTCTCCTCTCAGGATTTTGAACACACACACACACACACACACACACACACACACACACGCACACACACACACACACACATGCCTGGTGGGACTCGAACCTCAGTCAACTGTGTGGGAGTTCAGTGACATAACCATTATGCCATCTGCTGATCCATTTCTCTCTTTTTAAAACATTAGTATAGAACATTTGTTACAATCGATTAACTGACAATACCGCATTGAGAGGAACTCAACTCCATACTTTATTCCTCAGTATTTTTCCTAGTGTCATTTTTCTGTTTCAGGACTCCATCCAGGATCTCACACGACACTGCATTATCCTGTCTCCTGCCTCTCTTACCTATGACACTTTCTCAACCTTTCCTTATCTAGTTTCTTTTGAATCCTTTTGATGGCCTTGCCAGTTTTGAGGGGTATGGATTGGGCATTTGTAGACTGTCCTTTGATTACAGTTTGTCTCATATTTTTCTCTTGATTAGACCTGTTACATGTTTTGGGGAGGAAGATCATGTGAAGGTATTGACTATCAGCATGATTTAGCACTGCTCAGTCACCTGGCTGGGGCAGTGTTTGGCAGGCTTGTCTTCTGTAAAGCCACTCTCTCCTTCTTGCCATATTGTCTTCTCTAGAAGGAAGTCATATATGCCACAGCTCACTCTTTTTACTTATTTATTTAATTTGTTACTACTATTATTTATTTATTTATTTATTTATTTAGGAGAGGTTTTTGCGATAGGGCACGTGCACTCGCCAGACAGACAGAGAGAGACAGAGAGACAGAAACTGAGAAATCACCCCCCAGGGGGGATGGCCATGCCACAATCCCTTCTCCATTCTCCTCTCGGGATCTTGGGCACGCATGCACATGCGCCCGGCGTGAGTTTTAAGCCACCAGGTTCGGGACGCGAACCGCGGTGGACTACATGGGAGTGCAGCGACATAGCCATTACACTAGCTACTGGTCCCACTACTATTATTATTTTAAAATTTGACTAGAGAGAGACTGAGAGAAAGGGAAAGTGAGAAAGCAAGCCACCAGGTTTTGGACTCGAACCATGATCAGTCATGTGGGAGTCCATTGTCTTCATTGTCTTTTTTTAAAAATAGTTATTTATTTAATGTTACTTACTTACTTACTTAATTAATTAATTAATTATTTTTTGGAGAGGTATTTTTGCTCTAGGGCGCGTGCACTCGCCAGACAGAGAGAGACATAGAGACAGAAAGCGAGAAATCACCCCCCAGGGGGGATGGTCACGCCGCAATCCCTTCTCCTCCATTCTCCTCTTGGGATCCTGGGCACGCACGCACATGTGCCCGGCATGAGTTTTAAGCCACCAGGTCCGGGACGGGAACCCCAGTCGACTACGTGGGAGTCCAGCGACATAGCCATTACACTAACTGCTGGTTCCTGAATTTAATTTGTTTTTTTAAGAATTATTTTATTTAACTTTATTTATTATTATCATTATTATTTTCCAGTTTGATCCGAGAGAGACAGAGAGAGAGAGAGGAAAGTGAGAGAGCAAGCTGCCAGGTCCAGGACTCGAACCATGGTTGGCCATGTGAGAGTCCTACGCTCTCAACTACCACGCCATCTTCTTGCCCCTATTTATTTTCTTTTAATTT
>NW_006159688.1:722655-736632 GCF_000334495.1 Tupaia belangeri chinensis | reverse complement strand
TTTATTTATTATTATCATTATTATTTTCCAGTTTGATCCGAGAGAGACAGAGAGAGAGAGAGGAAGTGAGAAAGCAAGCCACCAGGTCCGAGACTTGAACCGTGGTCGGCCATGTGGGAGTCCAGCGCCTTTAATCACCATGCCACTTGCCAGCCCCCGGAGTCCATTGTCTTTATCACCATGCCATGTGCCATGTGCCAGTCCCACACAGCCCATTCTTTTTGTTTTTTCTTTTAATTTATTTATTTAAACAAATTATTTGCTTGTTTAAATGTTTTTACCTCATAATCATTTTTTTCATTTCATTTTCTTCCATATAGCCCATTCTTTTTTTTTTCCCTTATGAGAGAGATTTTGCCATGGGGGAGGGGCCACATATCCTTGCTGGAGAGACAGAGAGAGACAGAGAGATACAAAGCAAGGAATCACCCAGGAGTGATGAGTATGTTCAATCCCTGCTCTTCCATTCTCTTCTTGGGATCTTGGGCACACATGCACACACACTTGGTGTGAGTTTCAAGCCACAAGATCTGGGACTCAAACTGCTGTTGGCCACATGGGAGTCCAGTGCCATAACCACTACAGCATGTGCTGGCCCCCAGTCTGCGCTTAAAGACAGGGGTTTTGTGCTTTATCTCCTTGAAGATGGAGTAGCTATTCAATTATGTGGAATTTTTCAGAGTGGGAGATTTGTCTCTTTCTTCTGCTTGCTTATTTATTTATTCACCCATTAATTTCTATGAGTATAGATAGACTCTTGGTGTTTATTTTGTACTTTGGGTTATAAAGTAAGTATATGTGAAAATATTCTCATACATGTCTTTTTCCCTATGCCGTCCTTATTTCTGTTACTCCCTCTTTTTTTAAAATTTTTTTATTTCTCCTCTACCTCTCAGAGGAAATAGAACGAGAAACACATTTCTCTAGGGAATTGCAGACTGTGGAGATTAGAGGCTTCAAGGGTATTTTATGGTTGTGGTAACCTGATCTACATCTCCCAAATTACTGATAAAAGTCACTCACGTATGGTAAGTCTCAAGTGCAGTTGCCAGAGAACACTCTGAATATTAAAAAAATTTTTTTACAAAAATCTGTAGTTGTTTAATAACATTTCACCATTTTTGCCTTTTTTCTAAGTTGTGACATAAATATGCTTACAAAAATAAGTACATTTTAGAATCTGTTGGTATTTTGCAAGTTCTCTGCCAGGCAGTATGATGATGATAAAATAAGCACAGAGCCTGGCAGACAGGTTTGTTTCATCATTTCCTTCTAGACGATGGTGGTGTTTTAAGAAAAACAAAATTTTGGGGGACCAGCAGTTAGTGTAATGGCTATGTTGCTGGACTCCTACATAGTTGACCGTGGTTCGAGTCCCAGACCTGATGGCTTAAACTCACGCCGGGTGCATGTGCTTGCGTGCCCAAGATCCCAAGAGGAGAATGGAGGAGAAGGGATTGCGGCGTGGCCATCCCCCCTGGGGGGTGATTTCTCACTTTCTGTCTCTCTGTCTCTCTCTGTCTGTCTGGCGAGCGCATGCGCTCTATAGCAAAAACCTCTCCAAAAAAAAAAAAAAAAGAAAAAAAGAAAAAAAATCTTTAATTTAGAAAATAAACAACATTCTGGCCACATTGGTTTATGGGTGTCTTTTGTTCTGCTTGCAGTATTACTTAAAAGCATGGCTATGGGGACCAGCAGGTGGCGTAGTGGTTATGGTGCTGGATTCCCACATGGCTGACCATGGTTTGAGTCCCGGACCTGGTGGCTTGAAAATCATACCAAGGGGACCAGCAGTTGGCATTGTGGCTATGTCGCTGGACTCCTATGTAGTCGATTGCGGTTGGAGTCCCGGACCCAGTGGCTTAAAATCACGCTGGGCACATGTGCGTGTGAGCCCGAGATCCCTAGAGGACAATGGAGGAGAAGGGATTGCGGCGTGGCCATCCCCTCTGGGGAGGGGGGGTGATGTCTCGCTTTCTGTCTCTCTGTCTCTCTTGTGAGTGCACACATCCTATAGCAAAAACCTCTCAAAAAAAAAAAAAAAAACCCCCAAAAAAAAAAAAAAAAAAAAAAAAAGAAAGAAAAAAAGAAAGAAAGAAAATCATACTGAGAGTGTGTGCATGCCCAAAATCCCAGGAGGAGGATGGAGGAGAAGCAATTGCTGTGTGACCATTCCCCAGGGGGTGATTTCTCACTTTCTCTTTCACTGTCTCTTTACAGCAGTGCTCGCACCCCAGGGTCGAAAAACCTAAAAGAAAGAAAAAAGAAAAGAAAAAAAGCAGGGGCTTTGTCTAACAAAATCATTAGAGCCAGAATATGTGTGCTGGAGCTCTGCTAGCTTGGACATCTTAGACTATCAGGTCTTAGACAATGGTGTCCTACTTTCCTAGAAGGAGAGGTTTCACAGGGTTGTGGGGTCCTGAGGCCAGTGGAGCAACAGCCAAAACGGAAGTTAATTGGCTGGAGTAATGATTCTGGTTACCAAAGGGAAATTGCGTTGCTCCTACACAATGGAGGCAGAGAGGACTATGTTTGGAACACAGGAGTCTCTGAGTGCCTATTAATGTCCATGTAAGAACTAACAGTGAAGTTTGGTAGATAGTATGGTTTGAATGTGTCCCCCCAAAATCCGTGCACTAAGATCTTCTGAGTCATTGTAACAATGCTGAGAATGTAGAGGCTTACTCTGATTATAGGGTGGAAAGTTGGGGTTTTTGGGTGGTGATTAAACATTGGTGTGGGGCCTTGTGATTGAGTTGGGTAGGCCTCTAGGAGAGGGAAACAGTTGCAGCATGCTCTGTTCTGTCACTGCAGCTGCCCCTGTCATGCTCTGATGCAGCAGGAAGCCTTACCAGATGATGACACAAGGTGGACTCCTTAGCCTCTAAACCCACAACCCAGGTAAGCTCTATTCTCTTAAATTACCCCAACTAAATTATAATGATCTCTCTTCCTTTCAAGTTTATCTATTTTTTATTTTATTATTTTTATTATTTTTTTTTATGAGACAGAAAGGCAGGCATCCCCTACAGAGTCTTAAAGCTGCTACTCACTTCCAGCCTTGGCTGGCCCAGATCATGGGCAAAAATGTGCCTAGTATGTACAGAAAAATGGAGTCTAAATCCTCCAAGGTTAGCAATAGAAAACTTATTTCCATATGGGGTGAGGAGGTTGAATTTATAGCCTCGAAGCTTGACCTCTGAAGTTAATTTTATTTTTAAGTTAATTTTTTTTTTTTGTCATAGGGCATGTGTGCTCTCCAAAGAGAGAGAGAGAGAGACAGTGAGAGGAAAAGTGAGAAATCACCCTTTCCAGGGGAATGACCATGCCACAATCTTTCTCCTCCATTCTCTACTTGGGATTTTGGGCATGCACGCACACTTACCTGGTGTAATTTTCAAGGTGCTATGTCTGGGACTCAAATCGCAGCAGGCTACATGAAAGTCCAGTACCTTAATCACCTGCTGGTCCCTCTGAAGTTCATTTTATTAATTAACACATTGACAACACATAGTACAACCATAACTCAAGAATCAAGAGTGTTTCAGACTCCATTTCCTTACCTGTAAAGTGAGGTGTTTGAGTGACACAAACCTTAGAATTCTTTTTAAGAGATGACAGCTTATTATATATTTGAGACTCTAAGTTGCCAACAATCTTACATGAGAAAAGTCTAATGAGGTAATTGTCTCAGGACAGCCTATTAGAGGACTCTGCTACAGGACAAAGATAAAACTTTGGTCTCAAGACAGTTTGTTAATTAAGGTATTTTCTTCTGTTGTAGGAAAATAAATTTTAGTTTTGACTTTCCAATCTGGACTTGATAGGATCTATTCCTTCTCAGAAGGTCTAAGTCTTTTCTTTAGTCTCCTCATGGCTGACTTCATCTCCTGGTTCCTCAGGGTATAGATCATGGGGTTCAGGACTGGGATGATGACAGTGAAGGTGATAGAGACAGCTCTGTCCATGGGGAGGGCAGTGAAGGGCCGGGCGTAGACATAGATGCAGGGTACAAAATGCAGGGTCACTACAGTGATGTGGGAGGTGCAGGTGGAAATGGCTTTCCTCCTGCCTTCCCCAGTGTGTGACCTCAGCATTGTCAAGATGACTGTGTAAGACACAAGGAGGAAGACAAACCACAGGGTAGAGATCAAGCCATTATTGGAAATCATTAGGACCTCAAGAGCAAAAGTATTGGTGCAGGCGAGTTTGAGGACCTGGGGGACATCGCAGTAGAAACCGTCAACGATATTAGGTCCACAGAAGGGGAGTGGGAGCAACAGAGAGATCTGCACGATAGAGTGGATAAAACCTCCTACCCAGGAGGCCACAATGAGGGCAGTGCATCGCCCCCTACTCATGATGGTCACATAGTGCAGGGGCTTGGAGATGGCCATGTAGCGATCAAACGCCATCACAGAGAGAGAAAAAATGTCTGCCCCACCGAGAAGGTGGAAGAAGAACATCTGTGTGATGCAGCCATTGAAGGAGATGGTCTTTCTCCTTGAAAGAAGGTCTACTAGGACCTTGGGCGCAGTGATGGAGGAGAAGCAGATGTCCAAAACAGAGAGATTGCGGAGCAGGAAGTACATGGGGGTGTGAAGGCGGGGCTCGCAGGTCACCGTGACCATGATGAGGAGGTTTCCCAGTACAGTTGCTGTGTACACCAAACATAAGAAAGGAAATAAGACCAAGCTCAGCTCCTGGGAGTGGGTCAGTCCTTGAAAAAGAAATTCTTTCAGCCTGGTATAATTTCCCTGCTCCATTGGATCATATTGCTTATTCTTCTTCAACCACCTGAGAGAAAACACTTTTATTATAAAAGGTGTATCACTAAAAAACAAAACAAAAAATGTGAGTTATATGCTTTAGGGGTTGTTGGTTTATTTATCTTTGGCAAGGATGTCTGCACTTCAGTAAGCTATCCCCAGTGGATGGCATTTCTCCAAGAGCACAAAAAAGGTGTTTTTTTCTTTTTTTTTTTTTTTTCTGGTATGACTACTCGAAGCACATACATCAGTGTGTTGGCATAAATTAGCACGTTTATAAAATTCTTATGAAAAATTTAATGGTCAAAATTTTCACATATTCTATACCCCTTTTGCAAATGTACTACATTCTCTGAGAAATAGAGATGTATTTAATTTATTTTACCTGGTTTTACCGTAGACCATCCCTTGTAAGCACTCGTTAACTTTTCACGGGTCTAGTCATCCACACGACATTGAGGAATGCTGACAAAAATGTGTTCTGTTATACTTTTTCTAAGTAATATAATTCTTTGGAATAATTGAGATTCATCAAATCTAGCATCTAAAAGCAAATATGATCCAGACAAGGAAATATTTTTCTGCAATAAACTAAATGAACAACCACTTATGAAAAGACATAGATGAACCTTAAGTGTATGTGTATTGCTGAGTGACAGCAGTCGGTCTGAAAAGGTACACACTTTATAATTTCGACTGCATGACATTCTGGAAAATGCCCAATGATGAGAACAGTAGAAAGTAATAGTTTCCAAGGGGTGGGATAGGGAAGGAGGAATGAATGAATAAATAGAGACCAGGAGATTTTTTAAGGCAATGAAAACTATTTTGTATACTTTAACTGTGGACATATGACTTTATACGTTTGTCAGAACCTGTGGAATGGTACAATACAGAGTTAACTGAATGAAAACTATGGTTTTAGTTAATAATGATGTATGGCTATTGGCTCATCAATTCTTAATTGTAATTATAGATATTATACTAATACAAGATGCTAAATAGGGGAAACTGTGGGAGTGGAGGAAAGGGAATAGATGGCAATAAACTTAAAACTGCTCTAAGAGGGAACCAGCAGTTAGCGTAATGGCTATGTCGTTGGACTCCCACGTAGTCGACCGCGGTTCACGTCCTGGACCTGGTGGCTTAGAACTCATGCCGGGCGCATCTGCATGCGTGTCCAAGATCCCGAGAGGAGAATGGAGGAGAAGGGATTGCGGCGTGACCATCCCCCCTGGGGGATGATTTCTCGCTTTCTGTCTCTATGTCTCTCTCTGTCTTTCTGGCGAGCGCATGCGCCCTATAGTAAAAACCTCTCCAAAAAACCCAAAAACTGCTCTAAGAAATAAACTCCATTCTTTTCTTTTATTATTATTATTATTATTGCTATAGGGCTTGCCTACTTACCAGAGACTGAGAGAGAGAGAGAGAAAGTGAAAAATCATCCCGCAAAGGGATGGCCATGTTGCAATCCCTTCTCTTCCATTCTCCTTTCAGGATTTTGGGCATGCACACACATGTGCTTGGTGTGATTTTCAAGCCACCAGATCTGGAACTAGAACCACCCAGCCAACCATGAGGAATTCAGTGCCCTAACCTTCATGTCACCTGCTGACCTCCAAATCTATTACTTAAAAAAAAAAAAAAAAGCAAATATGCCAAAGCATAAAATAACTTAGAAAATAATGTAAAGAAACATATTTTTAAAAAAGCCCTTTTGTTACCAAACATCCCTTTTTTAAAAGCCCTAATTTAACTCTGTCTCCTGTTTCCCCCCATGCTTCCTGCTCTGTTTTAAAGAGAAATTTAAAAGAAATATTACTTTAGATATTGACAGGCATTTGGGTATTACGGTTTTGACAAGTTAAATGAAATTGCCCACCTGCAGTTTTCTTTCAATTTTTCTAAATCAGCTTTATTAAACATATTAAAAAGCATGTATTTAAAGGACATATTTTGATGAGTTTTGACTACCTATTTATCTATGAAACTGTCACACAATTAAGATAATGAACATCTCCCTCATCCCCCCACCCCCAAATATTCTCATGTTTCTGAGAACTCCAAGAACTCTCAGCACATAACAACTTTGTTCAAACCCTTGCTAGAAAACTCTAGCATGGTCTCTAGTAGCATGTCTGTATTTTGGCCCCCATCCTTCCACTAGTACTCCTTTTTTTTTTTTTTTTTTAAAGAATTACTTTATCTATCTTTATTTATTCTTATTTATTTATTTTAATTTGACCAGAAAGGGACAGAGAGAGAGAGAGAGAGAGAAAGTGAGAGAGCAAGCCACCAAGTCTGGGACTCGAAATTCAGTTGGCCATGTGGGAGTCCATTACCCTTAATCACCATGCTACCTGCTGGCCCCTCCACTAGAACTCTTGACAGACTAGACTGTAAAGTTCTTTGCTGAAAATGATGCACCAGCAGGTGGCATGGAGGTTAAAATTCTGGATCCCACACATGGCCAAGTGCTGTTCAAATCTTGGACCTGGTGGCTTGAAACTCATGCTGGGCACATGTGCATGCATGATCCAAATCCTGAGAGGAGACCAGAGGAGCAGGAAATGCAGCATCGCTGTCTCTCTGAGGAGTGATTTCTTGCTTTCCCTCTCAGTCTTACTCTGGCAGGTGCATACACCCTAGAGCAAAAACTTAAGAAAAATGACACATATAGTAATATCCTTGATTTGATTGTAATATACTGCATGTATACCTTGAAAAACATTGTGTGCTATAGAGATGTAAAATGATTGAATGTAAGTAATAAATAATAATGATAATAATAATATTTTTTTTGGAGAAAGCTTCCATTGCCAGGAAAATTTACTGTTTATTCTACCCAAACCCTAAGGATAGGCTTCTGATCTCCCCCTTTTTAGACCATTTACTATAAATGGCTTAAAATTATGAACATGTGTCTAGAATTCAGAAGTGCTTTCACAGGTGCCCGAGAGCTGTTCTTCTGAAATGGAATCATCAGGTATGATGGGGCCTCTGTCTCTCAGTCTCTGTGGAAGGGTAGGACCCTAGCTTCACGATGGCCAGCTAGCAGGCACAACTGGACTCCTCGCATTTGTAGTGATCAGCCCAACCCTTTGTCACCGTTGGCTTCTCTCACTCTGCTCAACTCTTACTCTCGCTCATCCTTCATTCTCCCTTTAAAATGCCCAATTTGGCTCTGCATAAATGACAGTGGAGTTCAACTCCTTCTCCTAGGGATAGGTAATTACTGAATAAAATCTGTTCTCAGCGCTTTACTACAGTCTGGCTGTGTTTCTCTCTGACGTGCCTTTGTATCTCGTCCTTTCAGATTCTGTGCCTGTTGAGGCCAGACTCTGGCCCTGCCACTAACCACTGAACTCTCCCGACTTGACTGTTCTTTACCTCTCACTTTCATCAGAACAAAACTGACTTAGTTTACTTTACTCCTATGCCGCTTCCTTGGAAGCTCAAGCAACACCCAAAGCTAAGTTTCTAGGCTTACTCCCAATTATTTATTAGTCCATTATAACTCAGACAGTTTCATCTCCTTCAAGCAGTTTTCTTTTTTTTGGGAGAGGTTTTTGCTATAGCATGTGTGTGCTCACCAAAAAGAGAGACAGAGAGATAGAAAGTGAGAAATCACCCCCTGGGGGTGGGGGGGGCACGGCCATGCCACAATCCCTTCTCCTCCATTCTCCTTTCAGTATCTTGGGCACACACACACACACACACATGTACCCAACATGAATTTAAGCCACCGGGTCCAGGACACGAACCGCTGTCGACTACATGGGAGTCCAGCGACATAGTCAACTGCAAGGTCCAAGTATTTTTTCAGAGAAAATATTTTATTCATTTATTTCCTCCATGAAATTATTTGCCAGAGGGTACATAGCACTGAGGGGGAAAGAGAAAGAGAAAGAGAGAGAGAGATATGCAACAGAGTCTTCATGCCAAGATTCGCCAGGAGGGTAAATATTTTAAAAGACTGAAAACAAACAAACCCCAGAATATGGGGCTGACAGGTGGTGTGGTGATTATGGCACTGGACTCCCATAGGGCTGCCTGTGGTTCGAGTCCTGGACTTGGTGGCTTGCTTTCTCACCCCCCAACCCTCCCATGCTGTCTCTGGTCAAATTAAAACATAATAATAAAATTTAATAAATAGTTCCAAAACAAAATTCAGAATGCATGCAGTTTTGTTGTTGTTGTGTTGTTATAGAATTTTGCCATAAGACATACGCACAAGCCAGAGAGAGATGGAAAGTGAGAAATCACTCCCCAGGGAGATCGCCACACTGAATCCCTTTTCCTGCCTTCTCCTCTTGGGATTTTGGCACACATGAACATGCACCCAGTGTATTTTCCAAGCCACCAAGTCTGAGCCTCAAACCTCCCAGTTGGCCACGTGTGATCCAGTGCCTTGACTACCATGCTGCCTGTGATCCAGTACCTTCACTACCATGCTACCTGCTGCCCCCACATGCACAGAGGGCATTTGTGTATTTGTTTGCTTTTATTTTATTTTGAAATATAATGAGAAGTATCACAATCTAGAGAAAAGATGCCAACTTAGGAGGTCTGAGCTTTAGGTCAACCTCAGTGCCTTCATAGAGCAATAATCCTTAAAGGCACCTAAACCCTAGGAGGTTCAGGTTTTCATCAGCAAAGTGGAAACATTTGCTACCTCAATCCTTTCGAAATTAAGCAAGGACTAAAGAGCACATAAACAGTATTAAATGGGCCCAGTCAATGCATACAGATCTTATGACTCAGTTTGGTTGGGTCTTAAGTTGGGATTGCTGCTTAACTTTCGGTCTTTGCAAGGTTGGGGGCTCCCAGCATTGAAACCAATGAGTCTCATCTCTCTCCAGCTTTTTCCTGGTTTCGTGATCAGTCATGTTCACTGAGGAGAATTTCTGAGACTCTGAAATCCCCTACGGAACATTTCCCAAGACTAGAGGTTTGGGGCCCATTGCTGTCTTGCCAGTAGACAAGTATCTTTCTCTTACAGATACCATGTTGAGAGGGATTTGCACCTTTGGTTTCCCAGTGTCCAGGGTCAGACAATGAGAATAAAATGAAGTTATCGGAAACACATTTATACGGCCATTTATTTCACTGTGGTGTATCCTAATCAATTGGAAATGCCCAAAAATGGGTTATTAATTAAATGTGTTTTGATAAATCTATTTAATGAGATATCTTGAAGGTTTGTTTTTTTTGTTTTTTTTAGAGAGATTTTTGCTATAGGGGAGATGAACTCTCTGGAGAGACAGAGAGAGAAAGAGACATAGAAACAAGAAATCACCCCCCCCACACACACACCCCCCCAGGGGCATGGCCACACTGCATTCTCTTCTCCATTCTCTTCTTGGGATTTTGGGCACACATGCACCCAGCATGAGTGTCAAGCTGCTGAGTCTGGGACTTGAACCATGGTCAACTATATGGGAGTCCAGTGACATAACCATTATGCTATCTTCTGGTCCCCCCATCTTGAAATTTTAAAAAGGTTGAGTAGAAAAAATTTTCATGACAAGATATGTGAAAGGAGTAGATTTCAGACAAATACGGATATATTTATAGGAAAAAGGTTGTTTATGAAAATCACAAAGCAGGTGCTCAAAGGTGTATAATAGTTGTAGTCTCTTAGATATGAGTTAATGTGGGACCAGCAGCTAGCGTAATGCCTGTAGTTGACCACAGTTCGAGTCCTGGACCCGGTGGCTTAAACTCATGCCAGGCGCATGTGTGTGCGTGCCCAAGATCCCAAGAGGAGAATGGAGGAGAAGGGATTGTGGTGTGGCCACCCCCCCTGGGGAGTGATTTCTCGCTTTCTGTCTCTCTGTCTCTCTCTGTCTTTCTGACGAGTGCACATGCCCTACAGCAAAAACCTCTCCAAAGAAAAAAAAAGATATAAGTTAATGTTGAAGGGGAGCTCCATATTGTGTTTGAGTGTATTATCATATATTCAAGCTTTAAGAGGATATATCTTTCGAGTATGTAACACTTATATGACAATCATCATGTTTGAAAATGTGCACATTAAAATATAGATTTCAGGGCCATGAGATGGCATGGAGGTTAAGGTGGTGGATCCCACATGGCTGACTACAAGTCCCAGATCTGGCAGCTTGAAAGTCACTCTGGGTATGCATGGATGCCCTCTCTCTCTCCTTCTCTCTCTCTCTGTCTCAGGAGGGTGCGTGTGCCCTTTGATAAATTCATTGTCCTTGTCCTTCAACTGATAGTTGATCGGTAAGGGTGAAATAGTCTAACTCTGGAATCTATTTACTATGCAGTATCCAAATCACCACCAACTTACACTAAAAAAAAAAAAATAATGCAAATTAGATTTATGTCTCCTCTCATGGCTCTTAATACTTCACATGTCAGACTTATAAGCTGTTATTAAAGGAAACAATACAGGTGACAGAAAAAAGGCAAATCTAGGACCAGTTTTGTAGTCAGAACAGGTTTAAGGACCAAGAGACGCGCAAGTCATCATATTCGGGGCTACGTAAGTGCAGGTGTGGAAGGGGAGACGGCGGAGCTGAACTGGAGTAGTTAGCTGGATACTTTATTTACTGCAGCTAACTTACCACTCATAGCAAACCCTCTGAGGTAAATCTTCTGTTTTACAGGTGAATAAATTGAAGCTAGGAGAATATAAATTACTTGGCCAATGCAATATAGCTAGTTAATGGTAGAACCATACAGATTGAGATTCTTCAAAGTTCAGTTTGGGTTTGACTGTAACTTGGGAGAGCTGCAGAAATGAATAGTGGCTCCTAGGTTTCCTACAACCTTTGTTAGGTATGTGGGGGCAGCCCCAGGGCATTGTATCAGCCCAGGAAACATTGCAAGTGAAAGAAAGCTATTTCACACTAGAAGATTCACTGACGTGCAGGTAAAACTTCCATCATGATACGTGTGTGGTTAAGTAACTGTAGGTGAAAGTAAAATATGGATCTAAAAGTACTGCCTTTACTTTGTATCTTAAAAATGAAACCAGATCAACTGTGTGAGGTCTTGTAAAGAAATTAGTTGTGAAAGAGAGAAAAAAAAATCAATTGAAAAGTGCCAAAATGGTGCTCTTCCATGCACGACTAAGAAAGGAAGAGATGATGAGTAGGAGCGTAATGAGAATCCCTGTATACGTTAGTTTAGCAAAAACAGAGAACCCTTGCTTATACACTTTTTGTTTTTGTTTCTGGCAAGAGCAAATTCAAGATCCCAAGTACTTCTTTAGAAATATGCTGAAGTGTCCTCTTTCTGGTCCAACACCCAGCGAAAAGCCAGAATCCATGTGCATCTGAGGTGGGCTTTCCCTGCCTCTTTAACTGGAAAAAGCCTCTACCCAAAACCTCTCCTTTCAGCCCAACACCCAGCGAAAAGCCAGAATCCATGTGCATCTGAGGTGGGCTTTCCCTGCCTCTTTAACTGGAAAAAGCCTCTACCCAAAACCTCTCCTTTCAGCCCAACACCCAGCGAAAAGCCAGAAGGTAGGAAGTAACATATAATCCATCAGATGATCAGAAACCATCACCGCAGAGGCACAAGAAATATGAGAAATTAAGAAAAAAATCTTTCTCTCCAGGTGGATTAACATCCCTTCAGCATCCCCAGACAGTACAATGAAATTCCTGGAAATGTCAGGAAGAGATTTTAGGATATTCATAGTGACAAAGCTAACAGAGATGCAAGAGAAGAGAGACAACAAACTCCAGAAGATGCAGGAGAAAAGAGACAAAGAGTTCCAGGAGGTGAGGAAGTTCTTCTATGATCTGAAAGAGGAAATACACACCATAAAAAAGAATCAAATGGAGCTGTTAGAGACAAAGGCTGTAATTCAGGAAATAAAAATCACCCTTGTATTAAAAGCAGATAAGATCATGCAGAAGATCAAACCTCAGATGTAGAAGATAGAACCTCTGACCTAGAAAAATTCACCAAAAAGACTGAGAAAATACCCCCCCCCATGAGAATAATATAAGAATAATACTAGATACCATTAGATGCCCAAACATCTGGATAATTGGTATCCCAGAAGGTGAAGAAACTAATACATTGATAATATATTCCATGAAATCCTGGAAGAAAACTTTCCAAACCTAGAGAGGCATTCAAATATCCAGACCCAAGATATACAAAGGACCTCACATAGAATCAACCCAAGATGATCCTCTCCAAGGCACATCACAGCCGATTGTCCAAAAACCATGGATAGAGATAAGATACTAAAATTGGCAACAGAAAAATGGTAAGGATATCCATCAGGCTAATAGCGGACCTCTCATCAGAAACAATGCAAGCAAGAAAAGAATGGGAAAACATATTTAGAGTGTTAAGTGAAAAACAATTTCAATAGAAAATACTGTATCTAGAAATATTATCCTTCATGTGGGAAGAAAAGATAAAAAACATTCTCAAATAAACAAAAACTTGAAAGAATTTGCCAACACCAGACAAGCTCTTTTGAGTTCTGAAGGGAGTACTATACTAGGAAAACTAAAGACAGACAAATAAGAGAACAAAAAATGACCAAGATTTCTGGCTTTTGACAGAAAGTGGATGAATATGGAAGATTTACTGCTGAGTGAAGCAAGCCGGGCAATGAAGGAGAGACACTGTATGTCTCCACTTAATATATACCAAGTTGCCACACTCTATGGCTGAAAATGAATGACTAAAGGGTATAGAAACTAAGTAAATGGTTGTGAATACCAGATACAGTGTGGGAAGAGGGCAGGTGAAGGAATAGAGTCCGAGGAAGGACATTAAGGAGAAAAATAGAGAGGCAAGGCATTATGGGACAAAGAAATGGATTATTATCTATTGAAGATAAGTTTCTAGTATGGTGAGCTGAACTGGTGAGAAATCTTCACATGTTGGAATATTCACTTTGTAAGCTAAGTGATGTTATTGAATGTATAAAAGAAATAGAAGTAAAAAGAAATAAAAATGAAAAAAAATGACCAAGTGAGAGGCCAACTTAATGGTAGGGGCAAGTTCTGAAATATCAATAATAATGTTGAATTTTAATGGAAAGGTCAGACCACAGTAACACTGCAAATTCAACAAAAAAAGACTACGCAAGCCTGAACTGGTGAAATAGAATTCTATGACTTTTTTTCTAAAACATTACTGATTTTTCTTCTATGCTTTATCTTCCAGATTTAAGGATTTTTGTTGTCTTTTGAGTTGCTGGGTTCAG
>NW_006159688.1:700490-722639 GCF_000334495.1 Tupaia belangeri chinensis | reverse complement strand
GCAGTTTGTTCAAGAATTTTTAAAATTGAACCATAAACTTTTCTCCCTTTCTGACCTTTTTGCAATTGGAAAATATTTGTGAGCATTCTTATTTTGTGGCGGAATGGTTATTTGCGTAAGTTCAATAATACAATAGTATCTGCTGCGTGGCATCAGAAATTGAATTCTTATGGAGCTTTGTGAAAATAACAGAGCAAATTGAGATTAACTTCATTTTTTTCCAAATAAGTTAGTTTATACCTCTCTTTAGTAAAAGGGGGAATGGAAAGAGAGGAAAAAAATAGTTTCAGAAGGAAATTACAGTGCACTTGTCACTAGATTCTAGCTTTGTCTATACTTTAGAATCTTTTGTGAATCGATAAAATGTGAAAAAAAAAAGTTTAGTATGGAAGGGAGGGAAGGGAAAAGGGAAGGAAAAAATGGGTAAAAGTATGCTTAATTGACAAAAAATGAGAAGCTATTTGCTGATAATAATGTATATAGTAATATCCTTGTCTTGATGGACGTGCATGTTTTTTTTTTGTTGGAGAAAAAATGTATACTGTAGAGACATGTGATAAAATATAAGTTAAAATAATAAAAAAAGAGAAATATGCCCAAGTGGGCCAGCAAATGGTATAGCGATTATTCCCCTGGGCTCCCACATGGTCGACTACAGTTCAAGACCTGGACCTGGTGACTTGCAACTCATGCTGGGTTCCTATGTGTACATGCCCAAGAACCCAGGAGGAGAATGGAAGAAAAGGGATTGAGGTGTGGCCATTTCCCCCTGGGGGGGGGTGATTTCTCACTTTTCCCCTCACTGTCTCTCTCTTCAGCAAGTGCACATGCCTGAAAGTAAAAATCTCTATTAAAAGAAGAAGAAGAAGAAGAAGAAGAAGAAGAAGAAGAAGAAGAAGAGGAAGAGGAAGAGGAAGAGGAAGAGGAAGAGGAAGAGGAGGAAGAGGAGGAAGAGGAGGAAGAAGAAGAAGAAGAGGAAGAAGAGGAAGAAGAGGAAGAAGAGGAAGAAGAGGAAGAAGAGGAAGAAGAGGAAGAAGAGGAAGAGGAAGAAGAGGAAGAAGAGGAAGAAGAGGAAGAAGAGGAAGAAGAGGAAGAAGAGGAAGAAGAGGAAGAAGAGGAAATATGCCCGAGTAAATCTATCATCTATCTATTTATATTTTTAAAAAATTTGCCAGAGGGAATGTGTGTTTGCTGGAGAGAGACATAGAGATGGAAAGTGACCATTCCACAGGGAGAATGGTCATGCTGCCATCCCATCTCTATTTGTCTCTCCTTTTGAGACTTTGGGTATGCATGTAAATGCGACTGGAGTGTTTTTAATCTGCTGGATCCAGGACTCTAACTGTACAGTCGGCTATGTGGGATCTAGCTCATGTAACTACCAGGCCATGGACTGGCCCATTGAATCTATTTTAATAAAACAGGCTTGTTGAATTTCAGAGTCCCTGACCTGAGGGCTCTCCTTTCAAACTCTGTTGTTCACAAAGCATATGTTGCCTCACTTCTCTTAACAAACTGGCCTTTCTATGGCTCCTTTCAAGTTGTCTTTCCAGTAGAAAACAGCTGATTATTCTGCTCTGCACCACTATAGCTTTTAGCTTTTTTTTTGAGAGGTTTTTGCTATAGGGCGCGTGCGCTCGCCAGACAGACAGAGAGAGACAGAGAGATAGAAAGCAGGAAATCATCCCCCAGAGGGGATGGCCATGCCGCAATCCCTTCTCCTCCATTCTCCTCTCGGGATCTTGGGCACGCACGCATACGCGCCCAGCGTGAGTATAAGCCACCGGTCCGGGACTCAACCCGTGGTCGACTACGTGGGAGTCCAGCGACATAGCCATTACGCTAACTGCTGGTCCCTATAGCTTTTAGCTTTAACATACATGATCCTACACCTATTAGGAACACTTTGAAAATTTGAAACATTTCTAAATGATCTGCAGTAATATTTCAAAATTGGCTGTGCATGGGCACACCTGCATAGATATACAATCAAACCTATAAGCACACACTAAAAACCTACTTTTACACAATGACCTCACTTAAGGCCTCCAACCTGCAGTCCCTACCCGAGAAGCAGATCTGGCCATTCCGTCTCATACACTGACCTTTGATGTTGTTAATTGTCCAGGGATATTTCTCTTTAAGGCAGACTGCATTGGAGGGTTGGTTGGTTCAGTATCTTCTCTCCTGTAGCCTCCAAGAACTGTCTTTGCATGGTTCTACCATACTGCCCCCACACCATGAAATCCAGTCTCTCAGTCACAGGCCTAATAGAAGAATCACCAAAGGGAATATTTTTGGATGTGATTGTTGAAGCCAAGTGGCCAGACTTTCCTATTGGGATGAAGCTCCAGTGGGAATCATTAAGAAGTTAAACATGCACTGGAAGATATAAGCAAATACATATATTCTGATTTTGAAATTCTCCTAATGTAGGGGAGTGATGAATCCTTATAGATTCTTAAAAATAATTATTTAAAAAATTATTTATTATTATTTAAAAAATTTGCCCTATGGCATGTGTACTCATCATACAGACAAAGAGAGAGAGATGGAGAGAGAGAAAGTGAGAAAGCAAGCCACCAGGTTCAGAACTTGAATCATAGTCAAGCATGCGGGAGTTCAGTGACCCGACCACCATGCCACCTGCTGGTGCCAAATTTTTCCTTATAGATCTTGTGCTAAGAGTTAAGATGTGAGCCTGAGGGCCTCATAGGGGACAAATAAATTTGTCTCCTTAAGAGGCAAGAACTCTTGACTGGAACTCTGGTATGATGTGTTTTGTCCATTTTTTTCCTTCTTCTAGGCATATGGTTTGTTTATTGTTCTCAGTGTAAGACCCCAAAATGATACTCATCCAGTCATATCATTACAGCCACTGAAACCAGGTCACAGGCCCATGAACTTATTCAATTATACTTTTATTATAAAATCTGGCACCCAAATAATAAATAAGGAATGTGAATGTGACTACATCACCATCGTGATGTGTGGGATGTGGTGGAGATGACCTTCCTTCTGCCCTCTCTGATGTGAGATCTCAGTATCACCAAGATGACTGTGTAATGCTGAGCATGCGTGCACGCCCAACATCCTGACAGGCAGTAGAAATGGAGGAGAATGGGTTGCAGAGAGACCATACTCTACTGGGGAGTATTTTCTCTCTTTCTCTGTCTCTCCAAGGGCATGAACCTTTTGGCAAAAAACTAAACCAAACAAAACAAACAAAACCTGTTGAATTGTACACTTTGCAAATGTAAACTTATGTCAGTTCTAATTCAATAAAGCTGCTATTTTAAATTTTTTATTTTTTAGATGACTGTGTAAAATATGAGTAGAAAGAAAATATAAACCAGCAGACTAATCCATTATTGAAGATCATCAGGAGTTTCACAGTGAAAAATATGTCAGTGTAGGCAAGTTTAAGGGTCTGGAGACATTGCAGTAGGAAGATTTTTTTTTTTTTTTGAGAGGTTTTTGCTATAGGGCACATGTGCTCGCTAGAAAGATAGAGAGAGAGAGAGACAGAAATCACCCACCAGAGGGTGGCCATGCTGCACTCCCTTCTCCATTCTCCTTTTGGGATCTTGGGCACTCAAGCACACGCGCCTGGCATGAGTTTAAGCCACTGGGTCTGGGACTCAAACCGCAGTTGACTACATGGGAGTCCAGCAACATAGCCATTATGCCAACTGCTGGTCCCTGCAGTAGGAAGTTTTGAGAACACTGGGCTCACAGAAGGGGAGTGGGAGCAGCAGAGAGTTCTGAATGACAGTGGACGAAGCTCCCCACCTAGCAGGCCATACTGAGGGCAGTTCTTCGCCCTCTACCTGCGATGGTATGTGGCACAGGGCCTTAGAGATGGCCATGTAGTGCTCAAACACCATCACGGCAAGAAGGCCAACATCTGCTACCCTCAGAAGGTGAAAGAACATCTGAGCGATACAGCCACAGAAGGAGATGGTCTTTTATAGTCACAAAGCACATAATTTAGAGAATTAAAAGGTACCTTAGAAATGGGAGAATAGATTTATACTACATGTATCTCAGAAAAAAGCTCATGTCCAGGGCTGGCAGGTGCCATGGTGGTTGAGGTGTTGGATTCTCACATGGCCTACTGAGGTTTGAGTCCCAGACCTGATGGCTTGCTTTCTTACTTTCTCTTATTAAATTAAAAAAAAAGTTCATAAAAAAGATAAACTCATGGGACCAGCAGATGATGTAATGGTTATGTTGTTGGACTCCCACGTAGTTTTCTATGGTTTGAGACCCAGACCTGGTGGCTTAAAACTCATACCAGGTGCATGTGAGCCCAAGAAGAGAACGAAGAAGGGATTGTGGTGTGATCATACCCCCTGAGGATGATTTCTCGCTTTTTGTTTCTCTGTCTCTCTGGCATGCACACACACCCTATAGCAAAAATCTAAAAAAATAAAGAAATAAAAAGAAAAACCACCAACGATAATTCAGGTACCAAATAGTACATTCTCTGTTATTTTATTCATATATACAAAACTGAAAAAAGGCTGAGGGAGGCTTCAAGGGTGTTGATAAAATTCTGTTTATTGAACTAGGTGCTTGTTAAAAGGTATAGTCAACTTGTATAGAAATTCAGTGACTGTACGCTTTGTGCATTTTTCTGTATGTAAACATATTGTATCTAAGCAAACAGTCAAAAAATCAACATATGGTAATTAATAACATTTTAATCTCTTATTTATAGTAAAAGTATGAGTGACTATGGTATCCCTGAGAAAGTATTCTGAGGAGGAACATGAATTCAGAAACTTTTTTTTTTTTTTAAAGAGAGAGATATTTTTGCTATAGGGCATGTAGGGTGTGCACACTTACTGGAGAGACAGAAAGCAAGAAATCACCCCCCCAGGAGGGAATGGCTATGCCACAATTCCTTCTCCTCCATTCTTTTGAGCACACATGTGCCCACTGTGAGTTTCTTTTTTTAAGAACTATTTATTCAATTTTATTTATTCATTCATTTATTTTAATTTGACAAGAGAGAGAGAGAGTAAAAGTGAGAAAGCAAGCCACCAGGTCAGGAACTTGAACCATGGTCAGCCATGTGGAGGTATCCAGTCCCTTAACCACCACACCACCTGCTGGTCCCCAATACCCAGTGTGAGTTTTGAGTCACTGGGTCCAGGACTTGAACCTCAGTCGACTACGTGGGAGTTCAGCGATGTAACCATTATGCCATCTGCTGGTCCCTATGGCAGCTCTTTTATTTAGTTCTTAGAGCAGGCGATATAAGCAAAATTGTAAATCAATACGTGGAATGTTCCTATTGGCCTGGCCGCAAAAGGAAGAACATCTAGAAGCGGGGGCTTGTAAATTACAGATGTATTTAGAAATGCTTAAAGTTAGTAATCAGTTGAAAGCACAAGACAGTCTCAAAAAGACTCAGAGACAGCAAAAAAGAATGAGTTTAACTTTAACGGAGATAAAAAGGCTTTGCAGCATGTTCACATGATGCTGTGGCAGAGTCAGGATGGGGGGAGTATTAATCACTGGACCAAGGTGCTCTGCTTTAGCAAGATTAACCCCCTGTTAACTAGCATGACTCGTCTCAGACATTTTAGGAAAAATTTGGAACAAAGAATGGCGGTCAGTTTCAGTCTTTAGGTCATTAAAAAGTGTCACCAAGCTTGCGCTCAGCTTCCCAGCCCCCACCCGTTCTTTGTCCCCTCTTACACACTCAGAGGCCCCAGAGCACATTCAGGACATAGCCTTTCCTTTAGAGGAAGCACAGGAGATAATGCATTTTCCCCATAGGAAAAATAAAGTTCAACCAAACTAAGAACCATACATCTTTCTCTTGACCAAAGTCATGCTGTGTACAAACAGCTGGGAGACGAAACTGAAATAAAAGAGTAGCAATGGGAAAAAAAAAAAAAACAAAACAAAGCTCATTGCTACCATCAGAGCAGCTCTCAGAGACTGAACTGTGTAGATTTATTCTGCTCAAAGCAATGCGTTCATTGCCTCATGCAATATATACATTGCCTCTTTACAAATACCATCTGAAAACTAGACTGGTTAGAGTTTTGTCTACTTCAACACTTCCTCTCTCTCTCCAGGGGAAAGAAATGTGAATTTTCACTGGTGAAGCCAAGCCAAGACTGACCTCAGCAAGACTGCAACTAGAAAGTCAGTCTGTGGACCATAGGAATGGATTGCTCCATGTATGGGGTCCCTGAGGTTCTGCCTCTGTCTAGGGACATCACGAGACTGTGAATATGATAGGCCTAGTTTCGCATTAAGATAAATACTGTGCTTTCTCTGCCATCGTGGTGTGTGCAGTCCACTCAGCTCTTTGCCATGTCTTCTCATAAGACTTTCAGAATCAAGCAGTTTCTGGTCAAAACCCAGAAGCAAAATCATCCTATTCCCCAGTGGATTAGAATGAAAACTGGTAATAAAATCAGATACAACTCCAAGAGGAGACACTGGAGAAGAACCAAGCTGGGTCTGTGAGGAACTGGACAGGATGTGGCCCACATATTTATGCTGCACCAAGGTCACTATGGTCTTGCCACATCAAGCTGAAAATGGTTACCACTGACTGGACACTTGGGGGTGTTTTATTGGAAAAGAAATGATGCTTCACTTTGTTTCTAAGTTCTGCATTGGTAGGTTGGTTCAGTAATAAATATGTGAGACCTTTAAAAAAAAAGATAAATACTGTTAGACCATTATAAGAAATCTTCCCAAACTTTTTCATTCCTCACAAGAATCCAAGAGAGCCAACAATATGGACCTACAAAGTTCTCAGTAGCTCATAAGGCCACATGCAGTTTTACTAGGCAGAGGCACTGATCATGAGATCCTTCTAGAACAGGACTACTATTTGGTATAGACCAGTCCAACAACATAATAAATTATATTCATTTGGTGGAAGAACAATGGCTTAGGTATACAAGAATGTCTCTGCAATGAACTTGACATAAGACCTTGAGCAAAGCACTTCATCTTTTTGGACTTTTGCTTCCTTACTTTTTTGGGAAAACAAAAAGGTTGTGCTTAATCATCCTATTTGCCTGTCTAATAGTTGTCTTGATTGATACATTGTTACTTTGGTCTTGTGGAAATGTATTAGTTGGCTCAGTCCTATAACTAGCTACTTCATACTGAACAGAAGCTTGAGTTATCATTTACAGACTGATTTAAATAAGAAAACAGTTACCTAGTAAGTGTAGCTGATTTACTGACAATGTACAATATCTGAGTATTTAAATAGGAATCTATAGGAAAATAATAACAGGAATCCTTGGTGATAATGAGTTAGGGATTTTTTTGTCTATTCCCGTTCAGAAGGGGCGAGTCTTCTTTTCAGTCTCCTCATGGCTGACTTCATTTCATGGTTCCTCAGAGTGTAGATCAAGGGGTTCAGCAGAGGGGAGATGACCGTGAAGGTGACAGAGATGGCCTTATCTGTGGGGAGGGCAGTGAAGGGCCGGGCGTAGACGTAGATGCAGGGCACAAAATGCAGGGTCACCACGGTGATGTGGGAGGTGCAGGTGGAAATGGCTTTCCTCCTGCCCTCTCCTGTCTGAGACTTCAACATCATTAGAATAACTGAGTAGGATAGAAGCAGGAAGATAAACCACAAGGTCGTGACCAGACCATTGTTGGAAATCATCAGGAGCTCCAGAGTAAAGGTGTCCGTGCAGGCAAGTTTGAGGACCTGGGGGACATCACAGTAGAAAGTGTCAAGAACATTAGGTCCACAGAAGGGAAGTGGGAGCAACAGAGAGATCTGCACGACAGAGTGGATGAAACCCCCCACCCAGCAGGCCACAATGAGGGCAGTGCATCGCCCCCTACTCATGATGGTCACATAGTGCAGGGGCTTGGAGATGGCCATGTAGCGATCAAACGCCATCACAGAGAGAGAAAAAATGTCTGCCCCACCGAGAAGGTGGAAGAAGAACATCTGTGTCATGCAGCTTGTGTAGGATATCGTCTTTGTCTTTGATAGGAGGTCCACCAAGACCTTCGGGGCAGTGATGGAGGAGAAGCAGATGTCAAGAATGGCTAGATTGCGAAGTAGGAAGTACATGGGGGTGTGAAGGCGGGGCTCACAGGTCACCGTCACCATGATGAGGAGGTTTCCTAGAAGAGTTGTCACGTACACCAAACATAGAAAAAGAAATAAGACCAAGCTCAGGTCTTGGGATTGAGTCAGTCCCAGAAATATAAATTCTTTTACTGTGGTGCTATTTCTCAACTCCATGACTCATGTTTCCTCTTCCTTCTCTATCTTGGAAAAAACCAATAGCGTTATTTCAGAGTGTTTACTCTCCCTTAGTAGATTCAGGTTTATACAGTCAAGTATTCAACACTCGTGAAGTATTGTCACCACATGAATTGCTAGCCCAAAAGTGTTGCCAGTGTGCCCCAAATGCCATCCTATTACACAATCATGCATTTCACTACGTTTTCTTCTGGAAACGACAAGTATTTTAGAAAATGTATAAAAATAAGTATATAATTCCTTAGTATTTAAGAGAAACAGATGGATGTTAAATATTCCAAAAGAGACCTGTAGCATGAGAAATGTGAAAATGAAGTTAGTTTGGTATGTGAATGGGGCCATGTGTATTTGGTGTGACTAGAACAGTTTGAGATCCACAGGGGGTGTTTTTCTTTTCTTTCCAAACTGAATGCTCCATTTAAATGGTGCTAAGAACTCCAATCTGCAAAATGGTCCCTTTTGGTTCTTCTGTAGAAGCACCCCTTCCTCATTTGTAAGTTGCAAGCTGAATTCCCTGAAAAATTAGAAAAGTTTAAAGCCATAATAGTTTTCTCTGTTCCTTTCTTTTTTCCTTAAAGGGACTTCTTTGTTCCTACCTTTACTTTAAACTACTTTAGGTATCAAAATCCCTGGGTAGCGAATAGCTCCTCAGCTATGGAAATAAAAGTATTTCTTAAGGTTTTTCTGCTGTTTATTGATTTAATTTCTTTCTTAAAATTATTTTTATTGAGCCACCATTGACATACACTGTGCGACACATATATGAAGTGGACACTTTGATAAGTTTTGATGGAATTTTACACCCATGACACCATCACTGTAGTTATGATAGTGGACAGGGGCCAGCAGGTGATGTAGTGGTTAAGGTACTGGACTCCCACATGGCAGACCATGGTTTGAGTCCTAGACTTGGTGGCTTGCTTTCTCTTTCTCTCTCTCTCCCTCGCTCCCTGGTGAGTGTGTGTGCCCTATAGCAAATTAAATAATAATAATAATAACAATAAATAAACAAAAAGCATAGTGAACATATTTGTCACTCACTCAGAAAGTGTCCTTGTGGGACCAGCAATTAGTGTAATGGCTATGTCGCTGGACTCCCACATAATCGACCACGGTTTGAGTCCTGGACCCGGTGGCTTGAACTCACGCCGGGCGCGTGTGCATGCGTGCCCAAGATCCCGAGAGGAGAATGGAGGAGAAGGGAATCCGGCGTGGCCATCCCCTCTGGGGGGTGATTTCTTGCTTTCTGTCTCTCTGTCTTTCTCTGTCTGTCTGGTGAGCACACGCGCCCTATAGCAAAACCTCTCCAAAAAAAAAAAAAAAAAAAAAGTGCCCTTGGACCCTTTTAAAAAAAAAAAAAAAAAAAAGTGTCCTTGTGACCCTTTGTAGTCTTTCCCCTTTATCCTTTCTTCTTCAGTCAACCCCAATCTGCTTTCTGCCATTATACAATAGTTTGCATTTTCTATTAATTGAATCCTACTATGTGTACCTTCTTTTTAAAAATTTTTTAGAGTTTTTTATTTATTTATTTTTGTCTTAGGGTGTGTATACTTGTTGGGGGGGAGGGAGAGAGAGAGAGAGACAGACAGACAGACAGACAGACAGAAATAGTGAGAAGGAAAGTGAGAAATTACACCCCCCCACCTCCTCCCCAAGGAGAATGGGGACACCACAATTCCTTCTCCTCCAATTCTCCTCCAGGAAACTTGGGCACGCAATCACATATAACTGGCATGAGTTTCAAGCCGAGTCCAGGACTCAAACTGCGGTCGGCCATGTGGGAGTCCAGTGATGTAACTACTACTCCATCTGCTGGCCCTGTGTATCCTCTTTTCTCTGGCTTCTTTCAGTTACGAAACTCAGCCAAGGCTTTTGCGCATATTCCCCTTTGTTCTTTTGTGTTGTACGGATAGACACAGTTTGTTTATCCATTCACTTACTGATCAACATTTAGGTTCTTCCTAGTTTTGATGATTACACTTAGAACTACTATGAGTATCTATGTACAGACCTTTGTGTGGACATGTTTTCATTTCTCTTGAGTAAATAGCTATGAGAAGAATGGCTGTAACTCTCAAAATTCAGTAATAAGAAAAACTACTTACTTGAAAAAATAAGATGACTGATTTTAACAGACACTTCAACAATAAGAAACAGGAAAAGGAAATAGCACATAAAAAGATGCTCAAAGTTTTTTATCACCAGGGAAATTAATGTATATTAACACCATAGTGTGAATTATTCCACAATGTAATAAAAACCCAATATACACTTATTAGAATGACTAATAAAAAACCCTTGTTAAATTGAGAATGGACAAAGATGAAGAGGAACTGGAACTCTGGTGTAAATGTAAAACTGTACAACTTTTAAACCACTTTTGATGTATAATTTGGCAATTTATTAAGATGTTAAACATACACTTGTCATATAATTGTGCTGCTTTTGAATTTCTTTTTTTCTTTCCTTTTTTTTAATGAATACTTGAAAGGGGCCTTGATGCATTTCTTTCTAGTTAACTCCCCTTTTTTTCCATATTTGCAAGGAAAAGAATGACAAACGTCACTTTCCTCCTGTTTTCTGAGTATGTTTTTTAGATCAAATGAAGGTACATGTCTTCCCCTAGCTTCCCTTCTCTGCAAGTTTTCTTCCTCTATATGCAATTTTGTCCCAAATATACTTAATATGGAGAACTAAAACACATGCTCCTAAGAGGTATCTTAGCTAACAGACAAACACCTTGTGAACACCAGCAGCACACCGCCTGTTCAAATCTCAGCTGGGCATCTACTGGTTATGCTAACAGGAGCAAGTTATTTCATTCTTTTGGTCTCAGTCTCCACATTATTAATTTGGAGACAGCAGCATTTCCTTCTTCCCGTTTTTGTGAGGATTAAATTGATTACTTTATTACTTAATTAATTACATAAAATACTAATACTTAGAGCACTACCTAACCATAATAAGTGTGATAATCTGTGTTACCTTAAAGAAAAACTCAGGTTAATAACTCACACATGGCTTCTACAAATACACTGACAATCCTTTAAAGAACCTATATATTTCCCAGATCATGTATTTTAAAATAGCTTTATCAGAACTTACTGTTTCCAGGGCAAAAGGAGGTATTTTTCTTTCAGTGGCAATAAAAATGGCCCAGAGGGTGATGACAGTGAGTGATAGTAAGAAGAGCGCTTGTTGGATTTGGCTTCTCGTCTGGTATCATCCTAGCAGAGCAGAGAAGTTGTTCAGTGCTGGGCTCTGGACTGGGAACCATCTGGGTTTGAGTTCTGGCTTTGCCACTGTGTGATTGAGCAGGTGAGTGACCTCATTCAGTCTCCACTTCTCCTTTTGTGGAATGGGGACAGTAATAATTTCCTCAACACTGGGAAGTAAGGATTAGGTGACTAAACACACAGAGATCTCAGCATACAGGCATGTTGTCCGATATGATGAGAACTGTGTGAGAGAACCTTCACGGTGGAGGCCCTCAGCACCAAAGTATATTGAACTAAATGGCAGCTGAGCTATCAGTCTGACAAGCTTAGCGTGAGAGGACATGACTGCCAGAAAACACCAACTCGACAACTAGACATGACGAGGAGAACCAATTTAGTTATCTAAGTCTTGAGCAGGGACTCCCATGGAAACAGCACACCATTGTCTACACAGAAGGATAGAAGGCAGACAGTCCCTCAGACTCCAGCCAGGTCTGTTTATCAGAAGGAACAGGCCCTATGTTCACAAACTACCTGTGGCAGTGCAAAGGCCACATCCTCCATTTTCTGCTCAATCCTATCTGTGTGTGTGTGTGTGTGTGTGTGTGTGTGTGTGTGATCATCACAGCATTAGGCAAATTGCCAGAGATAGAAAGAGACAGAGAGAAAGAAAAAAAAAAAAGAAGGCAGTGCTCCGACAGAGCGTGGTTACACAGCAATTTCTTCTCTTTCATTTCTCCATCTTGTCAGGATTTGGTCATGCACACTCATGTACCTGGTGTGTTTTCAAGCTGCCAGGGATGGGTCTCAAACCATAGTTTGCCATGTGAGATATGCTCCCTTAACAATAAGGCTACAGGGCCAGCCCCTGGCAATTCTTCTTCTTCTTTTTATTTTTTTTTTGAAGAGGTTTTTTTTTTTTTTTGCTATAAGGTGCATGTGCTCGCCAGAAAGACAGAGAGAGACAGAGACAGAAAGTGAGAAATCACCCCCCAGGGAGGATGGTCATGCTGCAATCCCTTCTCCTCCATTCTTCTCTTGGGATCTTGGGCATGCACACATGCCTGGCGTGAGTTTAAGCCACTGGGTCGGGGACACGAACCATGGTCAACTACATGGGAGTCCAGCAACGTAGCCATTATGCTAACTGCTGGTCCCTCTTTCTCTTCTTCTTCTTTTTTTATTTTTTAAAATTTATTCATTGTCATTATTTCACTTTAGTTTTTTTTTTTTTTTTCTTCGAGAAAGAGTCAGAGAGAAAGAAGGGAAGTGAGAAAGTAAGCTGCCAGGTCTGGGACTTGAACCACAGTCAGCCATGTGGGAGTCCGGCTGCCTTAACTACCATGCTACCTGTTGTCCCTCTTTTTTTTTTTTTTTTTAAGACTTTACCATAGGGCACAAATACTCACTGGAGAGAGACAGGAGGACCACATTGCAATCCCTTCTCCTCAGTTCCCCTCTCTGGATTCTGGGCACACATGCACACACATATGTGTGCCCAGCATGTTTTATTTTTAATAATTATTATTTCACTTTATTTATTTATTTGTTTGTTTTAATTTGACCAGAGTGCAGGGGGCTAAAAAAGCAAGCCAAAAGGTCTGGGAAGAGAGAGAGAACTGCCAGGTCCGAGACTCGAACCGTGGTCAGCCATGTTGGAGTCCTGTGGCCCTAACCACCATGCCACCTGCCAGCCCTAGCCCCAACCCCAGCATATTTTTTAAACAGTAGGGTCTGAGATATGAACCACACAGTGGCCCATGTGGCATCCAGCACCTGGGGTCCACGCCACTGGCTGGCCTTAACGTTCTTGTTGCTTTCACTCTATTTAAATATTTACAAGTATTAATGGAGCATTGGCAAAGTCCTAGATTATCTGAGAGAAAGGAATATAACTGAACACAGTGAAAAAAGGACTGAAATTGAATAGTTATATGGGAGTGATGGGAATATCTAAGAACAGATGAAGAGCTGAGTGTGAAGAAAGGATGATTTCTCACGAAGAGTTTCGGAGAAACCCTAAGGAGGAGATGGCATTTATGCTTGGGGCACATGAGAAGGAGGAATAAAACTAGTTTTAGGGGAATATTTGTATATATAACATTGCTTAGGAATGGGAAGTTTGCCTGGAAAGAAAGGCTGTGAACAGAGCATAGAAAGACATAGGAAAGAACATCACTGTGGTGCACTTTTTATTTTTTGATCATTCTAAAGAGGAGTTTACAAGTGTGTATTGTAGTTATCTTTCACGTTTTCTGAAAATTTCAAATAGTTTATTTTTCTCTCTAGGTTTAAATTTAGGATAAGAGGGGTTGGCAGGTGGCGTGGTGGTTAAGTTGCTGGACTCCTACATGACTGACAATGGTTTAAATCCTGGACCTGGTGGCTTGCTTCCTCTCTCTCTCTCTCTCTCTGGTTAATAATAATAACAATAAACAAATAAAACTGAATAAGTAATTCTTTAAAAACAGTTTTTAGGATGAGAATGACCTTTTTGGACTTTGGTCTGGGGAGACCCATTTACAGGACAAAGCTTGAAGAAAAAAAAATCTCTGTATAATTTGAGAGCTCCCAGAAGACGAAAGCTGCCTCTTCCCTGACTGCAAACAGATCTCATTTCAATGTCCCTCACTTCATAATGTCCTTTTGTCAACATTTCTAACCTGTGCTGTCTGCCACTGAAGGTTCTCCCTGGAATGCAGCACCTTGGGGTATATATTACATTATTTGTACTCACAATCTATGTATGAATCTTGATGGCCACATTTAGATTTTAATTTTTCTTACTAATTTTCTCACTCCTGTGCATAAATGCCCAGGCACCACAGGCACATGTACTCATGTAGACTTAAACATTACCTGAGATTGCCAGTCTTCGGTCAAGGACTCCAACAGTTTGAATATCGTTCACATGAACCTTGAGTATCATTCAGGCTCAGGAAATTTTCTTCTGTCTTCGTGTGGAAAAGGGAAAACTCAGGGAATAATATTTTCTTGGCTCTTCCTTGCTGATTTATACATGCTCCATCACATTTGTCAATTCCTTAATCCCAGAACTAGTATGAGAATTATCAGAGGGATTATAGTTGGATGTACCTGTGGAAAAAATTCTGATGGTGAGGTTGTTTCAGTGGGAGTAATTAAGAGGTTACTCAGTTCATACGCTTAGGAATACACATTTTGTCTAGGGTCTAATATTTTCTTTTTAAAAGGATTTTTTTGCTGTAGAGTGTGTGTGCTCATCAGAGAAACAGAGAGAGATAGACAGAAACTGAGAACTCACCCCCCCACAAGGGGGGCTGGCCACATCGCAATCCCTTCTCCATTCTCCTCTCGAGACTTTGGGCAGACATAGATATGCTCTTGGCGTTGTTTCAAGCCTCTGCGTCTGAGACTCGAACCATAGTCGGCCATGTGAGAGTCCAGCAACGTAACCATTATGCCATCTGCTGGTTCTAGGGTCTAAAATTTTCTAGAAACAACTGAAAGAGTGAATCCCCTCGTCATCTGTCTCTAGCTGTGTTAAAACATGTCAAGTTGTGTTCTTCAGAAAGTCCAGATACTGCTGTTCTTGGTGATTGGAGGGCAACTTGCCTGTGAGCTGATGTGGCGCAGACAGATTTGCAGCTGACAAGTGGACCAGATCCTCTGCCCATTCCTTCCATCCTAATCTATTTCCAAGTGTAACCATTTATTAATACATAAAGAGAACTAAAAATGCTAGAGGCATACACGTTTAGAAGGCCCACCCCTTCTTCATGTCTCCATACATTATTCACAGGAATCCCTCAGTTTGGGAAGAGGTTCTAGCAGGTACTGAGCAGAGCTGCATTGCTGGCTGCCCACACTAAGAAAAGTAAAGGCAAATGAAACAGACACTGAGAGGGTCACACAGGGAGAGGTATATTCTACTCCGTAGCTAGCTGTATTGTTTGATTATCTGTAAGACCTACAGCTTTAAGGCCTTTAAAATCAGACATTGGCTGGAATTGCTCCACTACCTATCTGAGATGCTTTCACAATGAGGGCTGCCTATGGACTTTCTTCTTTTTTTTGTGGCCCCAGTCAGCCTCTAGGTAGCATCGTTAGGCTTCCTTCTAGGAGGAGAAATCTTCCTAAATTTATCTACAGAAAGTGTCCTGACCCTACCACTTCTCTCTACCCACAACCAGAATACAATCTAGTCTATCTAACTCTGTCCCTGGTGAAGATGACCAAATAAAATGCTTAACTGGGCAGTGTAGTTTTGATCACTGCTTGGGTTCAGGATAACCTAGTTGCAATATATAGGGGTTTGCTTTATATCTGCATGACTCAGTGAAGGTATTCCCTTTTGAAATGATAAATCCCAGCATTTAACCTAAATAAATAAATAAGGGAAGTAGACTTTTTTTTTTTTGGCTCCTCAAATGACAATTTGGCAGGATATCACTTCGCAATATTAACCAAGAGTTTCTACCACCACTCTCTTCTCATTCCCAAAGGCCTTAAGGGAAAAAGAACATTCTGAACTTAGACAAAATATTTTGAGAACTATCTTGGTACAAAAATAAAAACAGTATTTAATAATTTATTTTTAAGACTTTTTTTGCCATAGAGTGTATGGGGAGAGATAGAGAGGAACATTGAGAGGGAAAGTGAGAAATCACCCCCACCCCAGGTGGGATGGCCACACTGCAATATTTTCTCCTCCATTAATCTCTTAAGATTTTGGGCATGCATGTACATGTACCCTGCATGATTTTCAAACCTGGGACTTGAAACAGTCAGCCATGAGAGAGTCCAATACCTTAACCACTATGCCACCTGCTGGTCCCAAAACAGTATTTATTGAGACTTTTCATATGCCAAGTATTTTTTTCTTGTTTTGTTTTGAGAGAGATTTTTTGCTATATGGTGAATGTACTTGCCAGAGAGACAGAAAGTAAGAAATCACCCCCCAGCGGGGGTGGCCATGCTACAATCCCTTCTCTTCCATTCTCCTCTCGGGATTTTGGGCATACATGCACATTCAAGCAGTGTGAGTTTCAAGCTACCGGGTCCAGGACTTAAACCATGGTTGGCCATGTAGGAGTCCAGCTAGATAACCATTACTCCATCTGCTGGTCCCCTTACATACAAAAAAACAAAACAAAACTTTTGAGGCCAGCAGGTGTCATGGTGGTTAAAGCACTGAACACTTTCACATGACCAAAAATGGTTCGAGTCCTGGACTTGGTGGTTTGCTTTCTCACTTTCCCTCTCTCTCTGTATGTCTCTCTCTGGTCCAATTAAAATAAATAAATGAATAAATAAAATTAAATACATAATTCATTAAAAAACTTTTATTTTAGAATAGATATGCAGAAAGATTGCAAGAATATTACAGAGATCCCATATATCCTATACACAGTTTCCCTGTTAACACATATTACTCAGCTACATTTGTCACAACTAAGGAACCAAATTTATAGTAATCATTATTATTATTATTGTTTTTTTTTTGGAGAGGTTTTTGCTATAGGGTGCGTATGCTTGCCAGACAGAGAGAGACAGAGAGTCAGAAAGCGAGAAATCACCCCCCAGGGGGCACGGTCACGCCGCAATCCCTTCTCCGCCATTCTCCTCTTGGGATCTTGGGCACACATGCACACACTCCCGGTGTGAGTTTTAAGCCACCAGGTCCGGGACGTGAACTGCAGTCTACTACGTGGGAGTCCAGCGACATAGCCATTACGCTAACTGCTGGTTCCCTAGTAATCATTATTAAACAAAGTCCACGTATTATTTGTTATTAAATAAAATCCACAGTTTTTAACTTAATGGCCTTTTTCTGTTTCGAGATTTTACCCACGACATTACATTATATTTAGTTGTTAGATCTCCTTAGGTTCCTAGACAGAACATTTCTCAGACTTTCTTTGTTTTTGACAATACTAAGGAGTCTTGGTCAGGTATTTCATAGAATGTCCCACAATTTGGATTAGTTTGATGATTTTCTAGGTTTTCGGAAGAAAAAACACAGTGGTAAAACATCATTCTCATTACATTATATCAAATGGTATGTGGTGTAACATGATTTACCACGGATGATGTCAGCTTTGAACACCTGTCTTCATGAGATCTTTCCACTGTGAAGTGACAGTTTATTTTTTAAATCTTTTTTGGAGGAGATCATTATTCATAGCTCATACTTAAAGAGTTGGAACCTATGCTCCACCTTGTCGAGGAAGGGGGAACTATGGAACCACTTGGGACTTTTCTGCATGTGAGACTTACCTACCCTCTTTTATTTACTTATTCGATCATTTATTTAAATTCATATGGACTCATGGGTATTTATTTAGTACTTTGTGTTATAATCGAACAGTAAATTATTTGCGGGCTTTAATTTTTCTAACATTGGCCACTGGGAATCCTTTCAGTTGGCTCCTGTGTTTTTTTGATGTACCTCTATTGTTTTGCTTTACTTAAACATATTTTTATTGTTGTGGTCACTTCGGCAGCACATATACTAAAATTGGAACGATACAGAGAAGATTAGCACATCCCTGGTGCAAGGATGACACGCAGATTCATGAAGTGTTCCATATTTTTATATATGTGATTCAATGTAATATAAAAAGATTATGATAATAAAGAAAATTAAATAAAAATATTTTTATTCTTAATTTTATTTATTATTATTATTAAAAATTTTCTATAGGGCATATGCACGAGAGAGAGAGAGAGAGAGAGAGAGAGAGAGAGAAAGAGAGAGAGAGAAAGGGAGAAAGAGAAAGTAAAAGAGCAAGTTGCAGGACCAGCAGTTAGCGTAATGTCTATGTCGCTGGACTCCCATGTAGCTGACTGTGGTTCAAGTCCTGGACCTGGTGGCTTAAACTCGTGCCAGGTGCGTGTGCGTGCGTGCCCAAGATCCCGAGAAGAGAATGGAGGAGAAGGGATTGCGGCATGACCATCCCCCCTGGGGGGTGATTTCTTGCTTTCTATCTCTCTGTCCCTCTCTATCTGTCTGGTGAGTGCACGTGCCCTATAGCAAAAACCTCTCCCCCACTACAAAAAAAGAAAAGCAAGTTGCTGGGTCTGAGACTGGGACCATGGTCAGGCATGTGGAAGTCCAGTGCCCTAGCCACCATGCCACCTGCTGGCCCCCTGTTTTGTTTTATAAATGCTTCTTTTTGGTAGTATGAGATGAACCAGGCTCATGCTGTATATTCTCTGTTCCAGCTCTAGAATCAGCCATTTCTCCAAGGAACCTTGCTTCACTTAAAAAAAAGGTATGTGTTTAGCTATTTGGAAATATAAATAACAAAAAATGGTAACAAAAAAAATAAAGCAAGAGGCTGACATTTTATGATCGATCATTTCTAGGCATATCACTTACTAATGAATTGAAAATAAACCTTTCTATTTTTATTTGTTCCCTCTCCCCCAACTTTGATTATGTGGTTGCTTTCTGGGAAACTTCAGAATCTAAGAAAATTCTGTAGTTTTACAGGTTCTTATTCTGTCTCTGAGAGAGGTTAAGGTCTGGCTTCAAGTGGGAAAAATTTTCCGTTCTTAAGATTCTGAATCGCTGTCTTAGATAGTTTTACTCATACAGAGTTATGCCTGAAGTGTGGTACAGAAACAATAGAAGACACTACTGGGTCTGATGGAGTCATGTGTGAGAATAAAGGATCTCTCAGTGGGCTGATGACCAAACTGATTGATGAAGTTCTCACAGGATACATGTGTAACCAGGAATCCACCTGAGTCCATCAGCAAACCCCACTAGCCTGACCTTCAAGGTTTTTCAAACATCTCACCATGTCCACAGTTACTGCCTAACTCATATCTTTATTTATTATTTAGACTTTTTTTTTTTTTTTAGTTTGTTATGTGGTACATGTGCTTGCTAGAGGAAGAAAGAGAAAGAGAAGAAAACTGAGAAATCATCTTCCAAGGGCTATATTCATGCCACAATCCCTTCTTCTGCATTCTCTCAAGATTTTGGACTCTCATCTACTTGGTGTGTTTTTCAAACTTCTGGGTCCATGCCGTCAGCCTGGTGGGATCCAGCTGTCTTAACTTTCATGTCACGTGGCTGGCCCCGCTCATGTTCTTTATTATTTCTCTCATGGGACATTGCAGGAGCCCCTTAATTAATCACCCTGTTTTTTGTCTTTACCTCTTTTCAGTCTATTCATACTAATAGCCCCTTCGGCCCTGTTAAAACATGCATTTGGCCTTATCATAATGGCACACAGGTAGTTCACCACTTGGGAGATTGAAACCTGCATGAGAGGCCTGAGTTTGGCTCCTGGGTCAACTTTTACACACTGGGATGTTGTTTACAACTGCAATCCTACCTAATTGGGGAACTGGGGCAGGAGGTTTGTGACACAGTGAGAACCTGTCAACCACCTGTCTCTGTCTCTCTGCATCCCCTCAACCAACTCCCATCAACAAAACATAAATCACACTCTGTAAATTATTGAAAAAAGTTTAAGCCAAATAAGAATGACTAAGCTGGCATGCAACCCAGATAAGCGTAATTCCTAAACATGCTCATTGAAGTTTTAACATCCTTAGATTTTAAAGGCAAAAACTGTAAACTGGGGTGGTGGTGGATAGGGGAGTATACTGATTATTGTGGGATAGTTATCCTGAGTTACCAGGATCAGTAAGAAGGTTGATTTCAGTTTAAGATTGCACAGTCTCTGGATTTTTTTTTTTTTTTTTCAAAATTAGCCTTTTGTCAGGTTGCAGGATCTTTGTGCAAGGTTGAGCTTCTGGTAGCGTCCTCTAAATAAAGGTTCTTGTTACCAGGCATGTAGTGTGAGAAAACGACTCCTCCAGGTGGAAAGGCATGACCTTCCAAGCTTGGTTTAGTCAGAGTTGACATAAATGATTGCATTTTAATTCCAAAAGTTTTTTGCATCACTTGTTAAAAAAAAGTGTAACATTATTCTGCCCTTGAAAGCTTCCCAAATGCATACCATCTTACTCAGTGTAAAAGTGAAAAGCTTTGCAATGTCTGACGGGTTGTAATGACCCAGCCCCACGGTGTGAAGGTTCTCTCTGGTCTCAACTCCTATCTTTTTCCTTCCCCTTAGCAAGTTAAGGTGGCTTCTGTTTTGTTTCTTGAATCCTCTGGGAACAATCCCACTGCAGAGCCTTTGCATGTCTGATTTGAGGGCTAAGGTTTGTACCACAACATAAACTTTTTTTTTTTTGCCAAGAAAGATAGAGATAGAGAAAAAATGAGAAATTAGCCCTAAAGGGATGTGCCATAATCCCTTCTCTTTCATTATCTTCCTGGGATTTTGGGCATGCACATACATGTGATTTTTCAAGATGGGATTTGAAACAAAGTCACCTTGTGGTAGTCCAGTGCCTTAACCACCACACCACCTGCTTGCCCTACATTTTTATAGTTTTAATGTTTTCAAGATCTAGGATCTATCTTCAGAAATGGGGACAAAAATCTCCCAACTGCTATAAGTAGCATAATAAGTAAATAAATAAAAGCCAAATTGATATTTTTTAAACTGAAATTTTCTTTTCTTTCTCTCTAGATATTTATTGTGCTTTATGATTTACATATAATCATTACACACCTTTGTAGTTACAGAATGCTCTTTTTTATTATTATCATAATCTTCTTTATATTACATTGGATTACATATAACTTTATATTGACTTCCATTGCTTTTTCAAAAGGGAATGCCATGCATGTCAGTCAATACAGAGGCATCGATCTCCCCGCTTTATCATTCAAAGTCTTTTCCATGCATTTCCCAATAATTATTATTATTATAATTTTTTAAAACAGTCAATCACTATTTCTCATTTTGCTTGTTAAAAGACTTCACCCATCATGAAATACTTCCCAGACCAGTCCAGTTGAGAATACTATACACGTCATCTTCAACAGATAATGAACCATATCTGTTTCTCACTAACATCCCCTCTATTGTTCACTTGCTATCTTTCTCTATCCTCTTCTCTTTTTTTTTTTATAGTTTATTTTTTATTATAATTTTTCCCCATCACAACACACAAATGAATTTTCCATCCAAAATACACTGTGCATTGGCTCAATCAAGCACGTCAACATATATGTTCTCAGCAAATAATTTCCCAATTCTTGTGTCCTGCATACCTTGCCTTTTGTTTTACCATCCTAGATTCCCCATCCCCCTCCCTCTGTTATGACCCATCCTCCTCCCACATTGTCCCTGTCATCCCCGATTGCCCTCCGTGCCTCACCCCTCCCCAAATGATCTGTCAGTGATCTTAATTAGTCTAAGTCTCTCCAATAGTTATCACAGCTGACACATGCCTCTACATGAACTCAAGTCTGACTTTAGGCCTAAACCCCATTGGGTAAAAAGAGCATACTATAAAGTAGAACCCAACTGGGCCCATACCGCTCACTGCAGCCATCAAATATCCATTTTTTTTTAAAATGGGACGAATAGTTTTACCGTTTTTTTTTGTTTGTTTGTTTTTTGTTTTCGTTTTTTTTTTTTCCCTAACATTCATTCCCTGAGCATCATCACAGCGTACTAAATGTAATCTCCCATCTAGAATAAACTGCACAGTGACCCAATCAAGCATGTTATCATCAATAATATTCCACTTCTACTTTCTTGCTTATGCACATATATGTTTTTTTTCCTCTTCCTCTTTTTT
>NW_006159688.1:697775-699616 GCF_000334495.1 Tupaia belangeri chinensis | reverse complement strand
GGTGCGCGGCCGCGCTGGGGGGGGCGCGAGCCCCCCCCCCGGCCGTGCGGCGCGCCCCCGGAGTCCAGAATGCTCTTTAAAAGCATTTATATGGTGTATAATAAACAAATCAAGGATATAACATTTTCATCCCCATGAACATTTAACATTATGTTGTGAACATTCAAAAGCTGCTCCAATGATTATTCTGCAAGCATGTACTGAGTTGTCTAAGGCATTCTTTTTTTTTTTTTTTTTTTTGAGAGGTTTTCACTATAGGGCATGGCCGGTCGCTTCTCCTCTCGGGATCTTGGGCACTCACGCACACGCGCCCGGTGTGAGTTTTAAGCCACCGGGTCCGTGACTCGAACCACGGTCGACTACGTGGGAGTCCAGCGACAGCCATTACGCCAACTGCTGGTTCCCTCTAAGGCATTCTTTACTGTGAGGTATAGTTTTAATGAAAAACATATTGCTTAAAAATCAGGCAACAATCTCATATATTAACAAAGATAATCTTAACATAGTCAATGAAAGAAGAATTTGTAATTTTTATGTAGAGAATTGTGACAAATAAGAATTGATAATCTGAAAAAAATAAAAAATAAACAAACAAAAATACAAAACCCCAAACTGTGGATATTAGGAGGAATTCTTTCTCCATAACTCTTATGGCAGTAAAAGGAGAGAAATTCCTCCTCTGAATACCTAAACCCTAAACTCCTACTGTGAATTCCACAGTCTCACTCAGAATAAAGGAGGGAATTTGGCCAGCTCTCATGCCTATTATAAATGATTGCAGGAGCACACAGCTTCAGAAACATGCTCCCAAAAAGTAGGAAGAATTACTCATTGGCCCAGGTAGAGACAAGTAAACTTATATGAAACAATGGCTCATTAGGAAAAGATAGAAAAATAATACTTTTACTCACACATCATGAATTCCTGTAAGACCATTGTACTATATTGTGCATAAAGAAAGAAATCCTTGAAAAAATAAAGATAAAACACAACTAGAAGAGACTTTTAAGAGTGAAGACATGACAAAGCCAGTGATTTGGTGATTTATAGGCTTTACAAAGTTCTTTATTTTAGCCCTCCCCCCCTTTTTTTGGTGGAAATTCATTCCAAAGAAAGACTCAGCTGTTATATTTTGAAATTTTTCTCTATTATTTAGTTCTATGCAATGAGTAATGGTTATAATAAATATATAAGTTGAAGCCTATGGAGACCACTGTCTGTCAAATAATTGGAGGATCTGTATTTAAACCTGCTTGTGTGTAAATTAGTTGAATCGACTTTTAGTACTTACAGTCAATGATATTATCAATATGTGTGAACTTACCCTTTTTTCCCTAGTTGTTTTGTGTTCTCTTACTTGTATTTGCCTTCCTTTAGCTTTCCTGGTAGTAGTCCCTTAAGTATTTCCAGAGGAGCTGATTTCATTTTGGTGAATTCTTTCACCATTTGTTTATCTGGGAATGATTTTATTTCTCTTTCCCATTTGAAGGATAATCTTGCTGGGTACAGTACTGTGAGCTGAAATTTCTTTTCTTTCAGTGTTTTAAATATGTCTTGTCATTCTTTCCTTGCCTGCATTGTTTCAGTTGAGAGATCTGATGTTAGTCTAATAGAGTAACCTCTGTAAGTAACTTGGCATTTTCCCTTGCTAATTTTAGAATTTCTCTTTGTCTTTGATTTTTACCAATTTGGCTATGCTATGTCTTGGAGAAGATATTTTTATGTTATGTGCATTTGGTTTCTTTTGCTGGATTTGGATGTTTGAATGCCTCTCTAATTTTAAAAAGTTTTCAGCTATTATATTATGAAAGATGTTTTCCATGCCTTTGCCTGTCTCTTTC
>NW_006159688.1:694128-697744 GCF_000334495.1 Tupaia belangeri chinensis | reverse complement strand
CCTTCCGGAATACCCATTATGCAGATATTGCCTGTTTAATGTTGTCTAGAATTTCTTGTATATTGTCTTAATTTTTAATGCTTATTCTTTTCAGTTGCTTGGACTACATCGAATGTTTTGTCTTCAAGGCCAGAGATTTTTTTCTTCTGTGTGGTCTAATCTGCTGTTGATACTTTCAAGGGAGGCTTTGATTTTCTGCATTGTATTTTTTATCTTCAGAAGTTCAGTTTGATTATTTTTCAATGTGTCTATCTCCTATGGAGTTCCTCTTTTATGTCATGGAAGGGTTTTCTCACCTCTAGCAATTGGTTCTCTGTTTTCACTTGCATCTTATTGAGTACTGTTACAATGACTATACTGAATATTTTTGTGACATTTCTGCAATCTCTTGTATTTTATTCATTGTTGGTGAGGAATTATACTCTTTTGAGGGGGAGGTGGTTCCTGATTTTCTCCTATTTCTTGGGGGCTCTATTCTGATTAAGAGTCATCTGGTAGTATATTCAGTTCTTCCTATTTTTTGGGGGCATGTTTCTGAAGCTGTGTGCTCCTGCAATTATTTATAATTGGCATGAGAGCTGGCCAAATTCCCTCCTTTATTCTGAGTGGGACTGTGGAATTCACAGTAGGAGTTTAGGGTTTAGGTATTCAGAGGGGCAATTTCTCTCCTTTTACTGCCATAGGAGTTATGGAGAAAGAATTCCTCCTAAGTCTCCTGTTTTTAAGTGTTTTGTTCTTATATACCCAAATCTAACTGTGCCTAGTGTGAATGGAGGTTGTACTGACAGATAGAATGTAAGGTGGTAGATCATGCTGCACTACCAGGCTGGGGAATCCTTCCCCCACAGCAGGCTGGATGGGTGTCCCTGCTGATGAGTTCAAGTCAAGTGGCTTGGCTTGGGACTGCCTGTTGGTCTTGGAAGGATGAGGGTCAGAATGGCATCAGTACATGTGGGGTAGCAGCTCTTACCTTCTGTCTCTGGGATTGCAGGGTCTCCTTGTTGTTTCTTCTTTCTCTGGGATTTCAGAAACCAGGTATTGGTTCTTGAAGGCTAGGGAACCTCTCCCTCAACTTAAAGCACATTTTCTGATTTACATATAATCATATTACATTTTTGTGAGGTACAGTATGGGTTTTTAAGCATGTGTATACTGTGCAATAATAAAATCAAGGATATAAGTGTGTGCACCATCTTCAACATTCAACATTACATTTTGTTGTGCACATCTGAAAATCACTCTGTGGGTTTTTTTTGGGAAGCATATACCACTATGTTACCAATGTTGTGGCACACAATTCTAAAACTTATTCCACTTGTTTACATGAATTCCTGTTTTTTGAGACAAAATAAATGAATTTAGTAGATACAATGCTAAGTGAAATGTCAGACATGCATATGGGCTAAGTATGTCTCTGCTTTATAAATACCAAGTTTCCTTATTCATCAACTAAAACGAAAAGACTTGATAGAATAGCAATAGAAAGAAGAATGATAGATACTATTTGCTAGATAAGGGGATATCTGGAGAAGATGGGGAGAAATTTATCAAGTTGATATATCGAATAATGTGTTTTACTTTATTCCTGATTTTTTTTGAAGAATTATTTTATTAATTTTATTTACTATTATTTTTTGATTTAATAAGAGCAAGAGAGTGAGAAAGCAAGCCACTAGGTCCAGGGCTCGGACTGCAGTTGGCCATGTGGGGGTCCTGTGCCTTAAACACCATGCCACCTGTTGGCCTCCTTTATTCCTGATTTTTTGAATATAAATGCATAGTATGAGGTAGGCTCATAGGTTTAGTTTTTAGGAAGTTATGTTACCAGAGAATAAAAAGTCAATTGTTTTATTTATATTTACTTATTCATTTATTGCTAGAGGGTGTGTGTGCTTATCAGACATAGACACGCAGAGAGAGGTAGATGGAGAATGCACACTCCAACCCCTCTCCCCTATAAGGCATGCTCTTACTGCAATCCCTTCTCTTTAAGTTCTTCATTCTACTGGGATTTGGGGCATTCATTAACACGAACCTAGCATTTTTTCAGGCTGCTGGGACTTGGATTCTAATTGCTCTGTTGGCCCCATGTAGTCTGGCTCCCTTAACCACCAAGCCACAGGGTCAGCCTAAATCAGTTATTTTCTCACCATACTCTCCAGCAGAAATGAGGGAGAGACAACATTCATTCACTAAGTTTTTTTTTTAAATATAGTATCTTTGGGACTAGCAATTGGTGTAATGGCTATGTCGCTGGACTCCCATGTTGACTGTGGTTTGAGTCTCGGACCCGGTGGCTTAAACTCAGGCTGGGCATGTGTGTGTGCATGCCCAAGATCTGAGAGGAGAATGGAAGAGAAGGGATTGTGGCATGGCCATCTTCCCCTGGGGGGGGAATTCTTGCTTTCTGTCTGTTTCTCTCTGTCTTTCTGGTGAACGCACATGCCTTATAACAAAAACCTCTCCAAAAAAAAAGATATGTTATCTTCACCTGGGCTGGTGTGAAGTGTATTCATGTTGGAAAATTCACTTTATAAACTAAGTGATGTGTAGTGATTGAATGTATAAAAGTAATTAAAATAAAATATATTAATAAAATAAAATTAAAAAATTATCATTGTTATTTTTTTTTAACTTGCTATAGGGTACATGTAGCCATCAGAGAAAGACAGAGAAAAAGAGAGAAAGAGGAAAAGTGAGAAAGCAAGCTGCCAGGTCTGTGGTCAGCCATGTGAAAGTCCAACACCTTAACCACTACACCGCTTGCTGGCCCTATGTAGTAGTTTTTTTTTTTTTTTTTTTTTTTGCCACAGGGTGTGCATTCTTGTTGTAGAGAGAGAGAAGGAAAGTGAGAAATTACTCCCCAGGGGGGATGGCAACACTGACATCCTTTTTCCTGCATTCTCCTCCTGGGATTTAGGGCCACCATATACCTGGCATGATTTTCAAGCTTCCAGGTCTGGGACTTGAACTATGTTCAATCAGGTGGGAGTTCAGTGCCTGAACCACAATACCACCTGCTGACACCCATTGAGTGTTTTAATTCAACAAATTTTGGTAGTGCTTACTATATTCCAAATTTTAGTAGTGCTTCCTATATGCCTGGGATATGAAAATAAATAAAGCATAATCCTAACTGTGGGAGATCAGATAAAATAGAGCATAGAATTTGAAATAGCTAAGTGTCATGCTGGAGCTAAGCCCAGGCTGCATTGGAGGGTAGGCCTGCAGTTCAGAGGAAGGTCAGGGTAGGACCTTGCTCAAGGTCACAGTATTCATAATTGGAGAGTCCATATTCTAACTCGAGGTGTGCTAATTCCAAGACACCTGCTTCCAAACCTTGAAGTGTGATCTTTAGGTTAACAAAATCTTCAGATGATAATGTCCAAGCTGCATACATTTCTAATATGTGTTTTTTTAATTTCTAATTTTTATTTATTTTTTTTAAAGAATTACTCATTTTATTTTATTTATTCATTCATTTGTTTGACAGAGAGAGACACGCAAAGAGAGAGGGGAAGTGAGAAAGCAAGCCACCAGGTCCGGGACTCAAACCGTGGTCTGCCATGTGGGAATGTCCAGCTCCTTAACCACCACACCACCTGCTGGTCCCTCT
>NW_006159688.1:686410-693543 GCF_000334495.1 Tupaia belangeri chinensis | reverse complement strand
GTTTGCATTTATTTTGAATCCATTTCCTTTACTTATTCCAAGGCTGTATTCCAAAGCAATATATACCTTTCCTGATAACAATGTTATTTCTATATTTTCTTCTGTGGCCCAAAGCTCATTTTTTTTTATTATTATGGCATAACAATCAGAGTATTTGATCATGCATATCTTGCAAGTAGAAATAAAAAATTAATGAGAAATCACTTGTGAAGGGACCAGCAGATGGAGTAATGGTTACATCATTGGACTCCTACATAGTCGACTACAGTTCAAGTCTTGGACCTGACAGCTTAAAACTCACTCATGTTTGTGTGTGCCCAAGATCCTGAGAGGAGAATGGTAGAGAAGGAATTGCAGTGCGGTCATCCTCCCAGTGTAAAGAGGTGATGCCTCATGTTCTGTCTCTCTGCAGAGTGCATGAGCCCTAGTAACAAAAATCTCTCTCTCTGTCTAAAAAAAAAAAAACAGAAATCACTTGTTAAATAGAACTTATTAGGGGGCTAGCAGGTGCATTAGAGATTAAGGCACTGGATCTCACATAACTGTGTGGTTTGAGTCCTGGAACTGGTGGCTTGAAAAACACACCAGGCTTGTGTGTGTATGCCCCAAATCCTGAGAAGAGCATGAAGGAAAAGGAATTGAAGCGTGGCTATCACCCTGGGGAGTGATTTATTAGTTTTCTTCTCTGTCTCTCTCCAGTGAGTGCATGTAACCTATGGCAAAAATTAAAAACTAATAATAATAAAAAAGTATGTATTAGCTAGGCAAACATTTTCAGAAATAGTAAGGAGGAAACTATCTATTACCTGAGTCTTTTCATAAGTCTCCTCATGGCTGACTTCATCTCATGGTTCCTCAGAGTGTAGATCAAGGGGTTCAGCAGAGGGGAGATGACCGTGAAGGTGACAGAGATGGCCTTATCTGTGGGGAGGGCAGTGAAGGGCCGGGCGTAGACGTAGATGCAGGGCACAAAATGCAGGGTCACCACGGTGATGTGGGAGGTGCAGGTGGAGATGGCTTTCCTCCTTCCCTCTCCTGTCTGAGACCTCACTAACAGTAATATGACCAAATAGGACACCAGGAGTAAAACAAACCATGATGTGGTGAGCATCCCATTATTGGAAATCATCAGCAGCTCAAGTACAAAAATGTCTGTGCAGGCAAGTTTGAGGACCTGGGGAACGTCACAGTAGAAAGTGTCAAGGACATTGGGCCCACAGAAGGGCAGCGGGAGCAACAGAGAAATCTGCACAATGGAGTGGACAAAACCTCCCACCCAGGCGGCCACAATGAGCCCAACACAACGGCCTCTACTCATGATGGTCACATAGTGCAGGGGCTTGGAGATGGCCACGTATCGATCCAGCGCCATCACTGACAAAGAAAATACATCCACCCCTCCAATAAGGTGGAAGAAGAACATCTGAGTGAAGCAGCCATTGAAGGAAATGGTCTTGGTCTTAGACAGAAGGTCCACCAGAACCTTGGGAGCTGTGATGGAGGAAAAGCAGATATCTGCAACAGATAAATTGCGGAGCAAAAAATACATGGGGGTGTGAAGGCGAGACTCACAGGTCACAGTGACCATGATGAGGAGGTTTCCCAGCAGAGTTATCACATAGACCAAAAGGAGGAAAAGAAATAAGACCAAGCTCACTTCTGGATTCTGGGTCAGGCCAAGGAAAACAAATTCTTTGACCCTGGTGCAATTTTCCACCTCCATTGAATCATCCTCTCATTTTCTCTTTTGTTTAAAGCTGTGTCCTATGAGGGGAGTCCTCTCTTTATTACATTTCTTACTGAGCACCGAGAATGCAGTTCATGAGCTTCTTCACTGACTTTGGTGTTTGCAGATTGCTGAGTTCTTCACATTTTTAAGGTAGCAATTAGTTTTGCGATTGATGAACATTATCACATGCAAAGTTATTCACTAATTCTTTCTATTTATTAATGGCACTATTTTGGAAAAGAAAAATATGTTAAGCAGTGACATTTCCATAGCATATTATAAAAAAGATTCAGTTATTAAGAATCAGTTTGGTGCTTTGGGTAGAAATTGTCTATTGTAGTAAGTCTCTTCTCTCTCTCTTTAAATTCTGCTTTAAGAAAATTTTCCCTTCTTTTTGTCACTCAAGCAGCATTGGGTGTGAAAAGGTTCTGGCTTTCCTAAAGGGAAAACAATAAAAGTACTATATTCTGGTTTTTATTTTTATTTATATATGTCTCATTATTATTATTATAAGTTATTTTTCTACGCTATGTAAGAAAACACTGTAGTATGAACCTATGGAGGTTTTAACAATCTGAACAGTGATCTATTTTTTTTCCCAAGAGGAAGAATTTCCTGCTGTAGGAGGCAGTGGTATGTAGCACTAAGGGCTCTGAACTGTGGATTGCAGCATTGTTTCCACCTTGTCCTTGTTATGTCATCAACTAGCTGAACTAGCTGAACCGTGGGGGCTCTGACTCTTTCCTGTGAACTGTGTGGACTATGTTGGTTCAAGCTATCAGTGGGGAGGCGGAATCTGATCCAAGGAGGAGTTTCACTGGACTCTGAAATACTGAATGAACATGCAGACCCTCGGATTTGAATGCAGGTAACCAAATTCAGGCTCTGCCAAAATGCAGGGACAAACAGGTGATTTTTTTTCCCTCCTGCCCTGCTTTTCTTCCTTTTCTCCTGTTTCTATCATTACAAGAACCACCTGTAGGTGATCGGGAAAAGTTAATGTAGAATCATGATGACTCCTGCCGTCTTCATGGTCCAAGAGTTAATGTATTTTGTGAATGGTTCTCTTCTGTGTTCTCATGAAGAAGGGGTTTTTATTTCTTTCCTGTAGGTTTATTTTCTATATCTAAAGAAACAATGTTCAGAAAAGCCAGTTCATTTCCCCACACAACAGTGTTACGTGGTTGAACTGAAGATCAGATATAATTTCGGTTTACTCTGAATCTTAGTTTCATTGCTACAGCAAATACTCACTGTTTAAGCATTTAATCAGCAGAGTTATTTCTTTGTATTAACTTTAGGATAGAGATATTAGTGAAATAGTCTCAGATGAGCTACTTATGTAAAAAATCACGCTTTCTTGATAGTGTTTGATTCAGCATAGGTTCAACCCAATCTCCACATGTGGCATCCTCACTAAGCTTGTGCAGCAGAAATTGAAACTGATGACCTAAAGTTGCGTTCAGTTACATTCCTGACCATTTATTAGGGGCCAGAGAACACACACATTTATTTAAATAATTCTTTAGTTCCTCAACATGTATTTTGTGATTATTTCAGTGTGGTTGGGATTTTTGTAAGACTAATGACATACACACAAGTATAGCAAATTTCTTAGTCTGGAGCAATGAAAAGTCTGATTCAGTACAGTTATGTGTTTACACATTCCTTGACTATGATGCTGGTACAAATATAGTGTTGTTGAAGACAATAAAGTTTATTTGGTGCTAACCTGAGATGGTTTCCCAGAGGAAGTAAAGTTTTCACTCAATCTTAATGAATTTCCAGGAATTAGCAAGGATAGGTCACATAAAGTTCAGCCAGTGGTGAAAATGACATGACTGTACAGAGAACATTGGTAAACATAGTGTGATTGGCACAGGATGGGGGGGACTATGGAATAGAAGGAGATTTTTTATGAGTCACAGAAATATTCTTACATCTTTATTGAAAGTTTTATTAATCCAGTCAATGGTTTTTATTACTTGGTTAGTAATGACAGAACCAACTCCCCTGACCTCCTAGTTCTCATATTCAGGATTGTAAAACTTAAAATATCTCTCCATGGTGGCAGTATGTAACATCCTTTGCATTCTTTATGTTCAACTTTGATCTGTGTATCTGGTGTGACATAGCGTGAGTGAGATTACATAGCGGTTAGAGATACTGCTATCACAAATACAATGTCTGTATTTTATATGCTCTTACCGATCATCTAAGGGCAATTTGTAACTATTATTACTTGTTTACTTTATATATAATCAGTGAACTTTAATTGCAATCTTCAAATGTATATGGATATTTTGGGCCATGCTGCCATATTGTTTATAGCCTAAAAATACATATTTATGCAAATTATTAAGTGTCATGCATATAGAAAGTGAGCCATACAATGAGAGTAGAAAGAGATTTAGTTGAGACTGGAGATAGGATAGGCGATCTAATGATTCCCAGTGGTAACAAAGATTTCTACTTTTGGAGTGCTTAGTGTTACTGAAGTTGTGTAGTAAGTTGATTGAATTCTCACTACCATCTAGTAGCTAAATGTCAATATGATCACTGTTTTTCATTGAGATTTATTATGATTCAGTGTTTGGCTTAAGGGAAAGATGTGTAAAATGCAAGAGATAAAACTGGGATGGTAGAGAGAGTTCTTGTGTGTGTGTAAGTATCCTATATAGGGTCTAAATTGGTATAACAAAGTGTTAGCCTGTCTGAAGATGAACATTTGGCAGAAAGGAGCAATTTACATCAATCTGAAATGGCCTCACAAATTAGCATTTCATGAGTCATAGCAACACCAAATAGATGACATTTCTGTGTTTCTCTTAAAATAAAGGACCCTCTTCCTAGTAATTAAGACCCACCTGTGTTGTTTCTGTTGCTGAGATGATCATCTTGAGTCCGGAGTATTTAACATACCTGAAAGATATTCAAGAGTCAAATTATTTGTATTTAATTAATAACAATGTTTCTATTTGAGTTTACAAAACCTTAACCTTAGCTACCTTTAGTGTCTTTACCTAGTTACATTGGAACCGAAACTCCAAATAAAGATTGTATGTTGTTTGGTACAATATGTAACAGAAGACTGGTGACATTACTTCTGGAAAAATTTTTTTTCCATAGGTGAAGTTCTTTGGAGGACTCAATATTCTAGAGTCCTTGTTTCATTTTCTGGAGAGAGAAAAGGAATCACATCTTTAAGGTCCTCTCACTATCTCCATCTTTATGTCCAAATCCCCTCAGTTTTAGGCTTAATGTAAGAATCTCAAAGGGAATATTATTGGTCAAGGAGTAGAAACAAGTGTCTGATTCCATTGTTGGTGATGCGGTCTCAGTGGGAGTTGTTAAAATGTTACAAAGTCATGCACAGGTGTACACACTCACACATACGGATACATTTTGGTTGGTGTCCAAATTCTCTAGAGCCAACAAGGAAAATCTATTCCCTCACGTATAGTTCAATGGGAACTCCACAGAACTGAGAGATTTGAAGAATCCAATTTTCACAGTTTTCAAGGCTCACATATGCATGTGTGTTTTAGTTAGACTATCAAAACATTAGGAGTGAAGTGGACCTCAAGTTATTTTGGCCAGTTCAATTTCTAACTATCCACAACAATGATTATATCCCTGTGATATTATTTTACTTAACTTTACTTGACAGAATCACAACTTAGATTATGTTTGGGGAATACACATTATTCCTGATTTTTTATTTTATTTTATTTATTTTATTATTTATTTATTTATTTATTTTTTGGAGAGATTTTCACTGTAGGGCGCGTGTGCTCGCCAGACAGACAGAGAGAGACATAGAGACAGAAAGCGAGAAATCACCCCCCAGGGGGGATGGTCACACCGCAATCCCTTCTCCTCCATTCTCCTCTCGGGATCTTGGGCACGCACGCACACGCGCCCGGCGTGAGTTTTAAGCCACCGGGTCCGGGACGTGAACCGCGGTCGACTATGTGGGAGTCCAGCAACATAGCCATTACGCTAACTGCTGGTTCCCGTGATTTTTTATTTTTGAGAGTTTTTTTTTTTCTTTTGCTATATGGCATGTGTGCTCGCCAGACAGACAGAGAGACAGAAAGCGAGAAATCACCCCCCACCAGGGGGAATGGCCATGCCACAATCCCTTCTCCTCCATTCTTCTCTCGGGATCTTGGGCATACACACACACGCGCCCGGCGTGAATTTAAACCACCGGGTCCGGGACTCGAACCACGGTCGACTACGTGGGAGTCCAGCGACATAGCCATTACGCTAACTGCTGGTCCCAACATTATTCCTGATTTTTAACACTTCAGTTGGATTGAATCTCTTATCTGGACAGTATGTTAGTAAAACTAGGCACACAATTACGATAGTTAATTAAAAAAAATACAATTTATTGAATGCGTTGACATTGTTAGAACCCATTTACACTGATTCCAGAATGATTATGAGTTTGTATTTGAACTTGAACCACGGTTTTACTTTTATTTGGTTTCAACACTGAATTATTCTACAAAGATAAGAACAGTTTAAAAGTAAGATGAGAACAGTATAAACCTGTGTTTATGTGGGCAGTTTTTGGTTATTGTCCTTTCTGAGCTCAAGTGACCTGGTCCCAGAAAACCAGACTAAACAGTACTTTGCCTCTATCTTCTTTTGTCTCAGTCAATAGGGTCTGGTTTGAATGAAAGGAAGCAGGAAATGAAGGATCAATTAATGTAAAGAACAAGGATAATAGCTTTATGGATGAATATAATAGCTTTATCCAATAGCTTTATGGGTGAATCATTAACACAACATGTGTGAAGTACTCTTGATTCTGATATGTTAAGTGGGAAATGAATCTACAAGAAGTTTATGCCCTTTTGTGAAAGTGGGGAGAAGAATGAATTAGATGCAGACACCTCTGAATCATTTTTGGAATGTTATTCCCTGGGGAATGGAGTGTCAAGATCTTTCATTTGGGACAAGAAATGCGAATAGGATATAGGAAGGGGACTCACATGAGACAGGGACCTTGCGATTACTCGTCTCTCTGGCATCTGTGATTTATATCAAATAGAAAAGTATGAAAAAACTATTTACTAACAGTTATTTCTCAAGTACCTGTTTTATATTGAAGGCACTGAAAATATAGCATTGAATGAAATAGATCATAATGTTCAAGTTAATATTTTTGAAGGGTTAGAAGCAAGGTTGAAAGTTATTCTTGTTCCTCATGTGAATTCCAGTTCTTTCAGCATGATTTTTGGGAAAGATTATTACTCCCCCATTCACCACCCTTAATTGATTTGCCTTGGCCTTTTATTTAAATTCAATTCACTGTATATGTATAATGTGTATTTCTGGAGTCTATTCCCCCCCCCCCCCACTGTTTACCTTCTTCTTTTTGTCTATTTTA
>NW_006159688.1:685013-685935 GCF_000334495.1 Tupaia belangeri chinensis | reverse complement strand
TTTCCCCCCCCCCCCACTGATTACGTTCATCTTTATGTCTATTTTACATGATCTTGATGATTGTAGCTGTTTAATGAGCCTTGAGTTGAGATAATATAAGTCCTCTATTTTTCTTTTAGAAAATTGTTTTGAGACAAGCCTTCTTTCATTATTGACTTTTTTTTGGGAGTCTTCTCTCTCTCTCTCTCTCTCTCTCTCTGTGTATTTATTTATATACATATATATATTTGTTGACATTTTCAAGTCAGGTCCCAAAACTGAACAGTCATCAGCCACTTGGGATTCCAGAGCCTTAACCACCATGCCACCTGCTGGACCCAATTGTCTTCTCTCCTTTATTCTAAGTAAAGAATTATTTATTTAATTTCATTTGTTACCATTGTTATTTTTTATTTTGACCTATGAGAGAGAGAGAGAGAGAGAGAGAGAGAGAAGAGAGAGAGAAAGAGAAAGAAAGCAAGCAGACAGGGCTGGGACTCAAATTGCAGTTAGCTATGTGGGCAACCAGCGCCTTAACCACTACACCACCTGCCAGCCCCAACTGTCTTTTTTCCTTTATTCTTGAGCAGTTAGCTAGAGATTTAGCAATTTTGTGTGTCTTTTTAAAGAACTAGATTTAGTGGCATTGACGTTTTTCTATTTAGCTATATTCTATTTTATTGATTTTCAATTTTACTTTTGTTGCTTTTCTCATTATTTTGGGTATGAACTTTTTACTTGATTCTTAATGTGGAAACAAATGATTATTTTCAGATATTTTCTTTTTAATATGAGCATTCTAAACTATAAATCATTTCCTAGCACTGTTTTAGCTCATTCATTTCATAAATTTTTATTTATTTATTTATTTAAATTTCTTTTATACAATCACATATGTCACTTAGCTTTTTTTTTTTTTTTGGAGCGATTTTCCCTGTAGGGT
>NW_006159688.1:683420-684697 GCF_000334495.1 Tupaia belangeri chinensis | reverse complement strand
GTGCACTTGCCAGAAAGACAGAGAGAGACAGAGAGATAGAAAGTGAGAAATCACCCCCTAGGAGGGATGGCCACTCCGCAATCTCTTCTCCTCCATTCTTGGGGGCACACACGCACACGCGCCCGGCATGAGTTTAAGCCACCGGGTCCAGGACGTAAACTGCATTTGACTATATGGGAGTTCAGCAACATAGCCATTATGCTAACTGCTGGTCCCAATGTCACTTAGCTTTTAAGTGAGTATTCCAACATGCATACATTTCTCACCAGCCCAGTTGACAATAGTATACATGTTATCTTCAACAGATAATAACCCATTTTTCTGCCCCATAAATGACTTGCCTCTCTATTTTCCTCCTTAATGTCTTTTCTCAGAGTCTCTTCCTTCACCCACCCTCTACCCTTACTGTATCTGGTATTTATAACCATTTTCTATGTTTCTATATCCTCTAGTCATTCAGTTTCCACCATAGAGTGCAGACACTTGGTATATATTAAGTGGAGACATACGATGTCTCTCTTTCATAGCCTGGCTTTATTCACTCAGTAGTAAATCTTCCATATTCATCCACTTTCTGTCAAAACCTGGGGTCTTAATTTTTTTTTAATGGCTGACTAGTATTCCATAAAGTATATGTGCCACACTTTTTCAGTCCATTCCTCTGTTCACGAGCATTTGGGTTGGTTCCATGACTTAGCAATTGTGGATAATGCCACAATAAACGTTGATGTGCAAGCACTGTTCTGACTAAGAATTCTTCTGTCCTTTAGGTAGAAACCAAGGAGTGGGATTGCTGGATCATATGGTAGTTCTATTTGTAGATGAGGAACCTCCATATTGTTCTTCACAGTGGCTGGGGCCAATTTACATTCCCACCAGCAGCATAGGAGGGATCCTCCCCCCCCTTTTTTTTTTTCTAATCTTAGTTATTCTGACTGGGGTTAGGTGGTATCTCATTGTGGTTTAGATCTGCATCTCCCTTATCATGAGGGATGTTGAGCATTTTTTCATATGTCTTTTGGCTATTCGTATGTCTTGCTTAGAGAGTGTTTTCTTTTTTTTTTTTTTTTAAACACTTATTATTTTGGGAACCAGCAGTTAGCGTAATGGCTATGTCGCTGGATTCCCACATAGTCGACCACAGTTCGCGTCCCGGATCCGGTGGCTTAAAACTCACGTCGGGCCCGTGTGCGTGTGTGCCCAACATCCCGAGAGGAGAATGGAGGAGAAGGGATTGCGGCGTGACCATCCCCCCTGGGGGGTGATTTCTCGTTTTC
>NW_006159688.1:670520-682274 GCF_000334495.1 Tupaia belangeri chinensis | reverse complement strand
TTTTTTTTTTTTTTTTTTTTTTGTGGTTTGTATTGAATTTTCTATGTATATAATTATGTCTTCTATAAGTAGGTACTATTCCACTTCCTTTTCTATTTAAATGCCTTTTATTTTACCCTTTTGTCTGATTACATTGGCAGTACAAAGGACTGCCAATACTTTGTGGAAAATGAAGAAAGTGGACAACTTTGTCTTGTTCCAGATTTCAGTGAGAAAACTTCCATCTTTTCCCCATTTGGAGTTACGTTACATATTGGTTTGTGTTATTTGGCTTTTCTTGTGTTGATTGTGTTAAGAAATATGCTTTCTTAACTATTTTGTTTAGAGTCTTAATAATGCAGAAATGTTGTATTTTATCAAATGCTTTTTCTACATCGATTGATACGATATTATGATTTTAACCTTTTATAACGGAGTGTATTACATTTATTATTTTGTGTCTGTGATGAACCATCTTTGCATTCTTGGAATAAAGCCTACTTCGTTATGATGTATAATCTTTTTAAGGTGCAGATGGATTTGATTTGGTACTTTTTTCTGTTTTTTGAAGATTTTTGTATCTGTGCTCATCAGAGGTATTGGTCTATAGTCTACAGTTTTTCCTCTGTTATGTCCTTGACTGCTGTGGTATCAAAGTGATGGAGGCTTTATAGAATGAGTTTGGGAGGGTTTCTTTCCTTGTATCTTTTGAAATAGTTTCAGGAAAATTGGCAGCAGTTCTTGTTTAAAAGTTTTGTAGAACTCAGAAATAAGCTGTCAGGACCTGAACTTTTTCTTCTTCAGAGACTATTTGCTACTGATTCAATCGCATTGCATGTTATTTGGCTCTTTAGACTTTCTATTTCTTCTTGATTCTATCTAGGTACAGTGTTTGTGTCCAGAAGTTTGTCCATCTCATTTATGCTTTTAGTTTGTTGGCATATAGTTGCTTATGGTAGTCTCTCTTCTTTTAAAAAAGAATTATTTGCCATAGGGTGGGCGCCACCACACCCTAAAAATTTATTTATTTAATTTAATTTACTTTTATTATTAACTTATTTAAACATTGCTATAGGACATGTGTGCTCACCAGAGAAAGATAGATAGATAGATAGAGAGAGAGAGAGAGAGAGAGAGAGAGAGAGAAAGAGAAAGAGAGAGAAAGAGATGGAAAGTGAGAAAGCAAGTCACTAGATCTGGGACTCAAACCTGTGGTCAGCCATGTGGGAGTTCAGCACCTTAACCACAATGCCACCTATTGGCCCATTTGCCGTATTCACTTCATCTTTTGTATTTATGTTAAATCTGTTGTAACATTACCTGTTTTATCACTGATTTTATCTATCTGGCTCTTTTTCTGATTTTCTTGGTATTTCTAGCTAATATTTGCCAATTTTTGTAATCCTCTCCAAAATCCAGGCTTTTTGTTTGATTGTTTGTATTGTCCTTTTATTGCCAATTTTATTTATTTATGGTCTGATTTTATTGCTTATTTATTTTTGGTCACACGGCATGTACACTTGCTAGAGAAAGAGAGGAAAAGTGAGAGATCACCATCTGGAGGATGGTCACGGTGCAATCCCTTCTCCTCCATTCTCCTCAATGTATTTAGGGCATGCACAAACATATGCCCTGCATGATTTTCAAGCCGTGTCTGGGAGTTGAGTCATGGTTAGCCATTTGGGAATCCAGCACCTTAACCACAGCACCATCTGCAGATCCCACATTTGTATAGTTTTAACAGTTTTGAAATCTAGGAGGTCCTACCTTCAGAACTGGAGACAAAACCTCCCAGCAGGTATAAATAGCATAACAAGTAAATAAATAAAAGTCAAGTTGATACTTTTTAAACTGTAATTTCTGATTCACATATCATCATTTTACATCTCTATGAGGTAAAATATAGATTTTTAAAGCATGTATACACTGTACAATAATAAAATCAAGGATATGAGCATGTGCATCATCTTAAACATTTAACATTATATTATATACACTCAAAAATCACTCTACTAGGTTTCTTTGGAAGTATATATCACTATGTTGCCGATGTTGTGATACATCATTCTTTTTACATGCATTGTTGTGCTTTGAGACAAATGGATGAATTTAGTAGATATAATGCTAAGTGAAATAAGTCAGGCTATAGAGGATGAATATTGTATGTCCCTACTTAATAAATATTGTGCTCACTTCAGCAGCACGTACACTAAAATTGGAACAATACAGAGAAGATTAGCATGGCCCCTGTGCAAGGATGAGAAATGAATTCATGAAGCATTCCATATTTGAATAAAATAAATAAATGAATAACAAGTGTCCTTATTCATCAACTAAAATTAAAGGACTTTATAGGATAGAAATAGTAAGAGAAATGGTAGATACTAAATGCTAGCTGCAGGGAGGTCTGGAGAAGATGAGGGCAAAATTGTCAGGTTGATGTATCAAATAATGTGTTTCACTTTATTCCCAGGTTTTTTGCATATATACACATACTATGTTGTAGGTTCATAGGCTTCAGTCATTTTTAGAAAGTTATGTTGTCAAATAATCAATTAATCAATTGTTTTATTTATTTATTTATTTAGCTAGTGGGTGCACGTGTTTACCAGAAAGTGACAGAGACAGAGGGAGATGGAGGAATCCTCCCCTCCCCCCCTCCATGGCTAATGGTCCTACTGCAATCCCTTTTATTCCACTTTTTCATCCCAGTTAGATTCAGGACACTTATGTACATGTACCCAGTATGTTTTTCAAGCTGTGGGGGCTGGGATACAATCTACTAGTTTGGCCCCATGGGATCTGGCTCTCCTACCACCAGGCCACAGGGCCGGCCTGAATCAATGATTTTCTTAATCATACCTTTCAATGATGTGAAGAGCAGAAGTGAGAGACAATGTTCATTCACTTAGTGTTTAAATTCAATAAATTTTTAGTAGTGTTTACTGGGTTCTACTAGTGCCAGGTGCCTGGGGCATGGCAATAAATAAAGCATAACCCTATAGGAAGTGATCAGAAAAAATAGAGCAGGGAATTTGAAACAGCAACCTGAGTGTCATGCTGGAGTTAAGTATAGGCTGCTGAGGGCACTCAGTGGAGGGCAAGGCTACAGTTCAGAGGAAAGATAGGTTAGGACTTTGCTCAAGGTCATAGGTTCATAATTGGTGAGGTCCATTTTCTGACTCAGGCTGTGCTAATTCCAAGACACCTGCTCCCAACCACTGGAGTGTGAGATTTAGGTTAACAAAAATTTCAGGTGATAATTGATTAATTTTTTTATATACTAGATCTACAGGAATTTAATTTGAACATATTTGATTTGAGTGTGGTTATTTCATAGAAGACACATGGAATAAACACCCAAGCTGCATTATGTTTCCAGTATGTGTCTCAGTTCCCTTTTTGGTGGCAGTGCCACAACGAAGTGTTTGAATTTATTTTGAATCCATTTCTTTTACTTATTTTATGGTTGTATTCCAAAAGCAATATATATCTTTCCTGGTATCAATGTTATTTCTGTATTTTCTTCTGTGGTCCCAAACTCATTTTTTCCTTAGGATGACATAATGATCAGAATATTTGATCGTGCATATCTTACAAGCAGAAATAAAAAGTTACTTGGAAATCACTTGTCAAATAGAGTGTATTAGTTGGCCAGCAAGTGGCATGGTGGTTAAGGCATTGGATCTCACATAACTGTGCGGTTTGAATCTGGGACCTGGTGGCATGAAAAACACTCCAGGTGTGTGTGCATGTGTGCCCCATATTCCAAGCAGAGAATGGAGAAAAGATTGCATCATGACCACACATCACAGGTAACAATATCTCACTTTCCCTCGCTACCTGTCCCTCTCTAGTGTGTGCCAACACTCTATGAAAAAATCTAAAAAGGAAAAAAAAGTATTAACTGGGCCAATATTTTCAGAGATGGTGAGGAGGAAACTACTAATCTATTACCTGGCAGAAGGTTTTAATCTTTTCTTAAGTCTCCTCATGGCTGACTTCATCTCATGGTTCCTCAGAGTGTAGATCAAGGGGGTCAGCAGAGGGGAGATGACCGTGAAGGTGACAGAGATGGCCTTATCTGTGGGGAGGGCAGTGAAGGGCCGGGCGTAGACGTAGATGCAGGGCACAAAATGCAGGGTCACCACGGTGATGTGGGAGGTGCAGGTGGAAATGGCTTTCCTCCTGCCCTCTCCTGCCTGAGACCTCACTAACAGTAATATGACCAAATAGGACACCAGGAGTAAAACAAACCATGATGTGGTGAGCATCCCATTATTGGAAATCATCAGCAGCTCAAGTACAAAAATGTCTGTGCAGGCAAGTTTGAGGACCTGGGGAACGTCACAGTAGAAAGTGTCAAGGACATTGGGCCCACAGAAGGGCAGCGGGAGCAACAGAGAAATCTGCACAATGGAGTGGACAAAACCTCCCACCCAGGCGGCCACAATGAGCCCAACACAACGGCCTCTACTCATGATGGTCACATAGTGCAGGGGCTTGGAGATGGCCACGTATCGATCCAGCGCCATCACTGACAAAGAAAATACATCCACCCCTCCAATAAGGTGGAAGAAGAACATCTGAGTGAAGCAGCCATTGAAGGAAATGGTCTTGGTCTTAGACAGAAGGTCCACCAGAACCTTGGGAGCTGTGATGGAGGAAAAGCAGATATCTGCAACAGATAAATTGCGGAGCAAAAAATACATGGGGGTGTGAAGGCAGGACTCACAGGTCACAGTGACCATGATGAGGAGGTTTCCCAGCAGAGTTATCACGTAGACCAAAAGGAGGAAAAGAAATAAGACCAAGCTCACTTCTGGATTCTGGGTCAGGCCAAGGAAAACAAATTCTTTGACCCTAGTGCAATTTTCCACCTCCATTGAATCATCCTCTCATTTTCTCTTTTGTTTAAAGCTGTGTCCTATGAGGGGAGTCCTCTCTTTATTACATTTCTTACTGAGCACCGAGAATGCAGTTCATGAGCTTCTTCACTGACAGTGTTGTTTGGAGTTTACAAAGTTGTTCACATTTTTAAGATTAAAATTATTTTGTGGTCAATTAACATAATCAAATGCAAAGTCATTCAATAATTCATTTCATATAAGATTATTTTGGGAAAGAAAGTATGTTAAGTAGTGACATTTCTACAGCATATTGTAAAATAATATTCAGTTCCTAAGGATCAGTTTGGCGCTTTGAGTAGAAATTGTCCATCATAATAAGTCTTTGTTTTTATCTGCTTTAAGAAAAAATTTCCATCTTCTTGTCATTTGTACTGCCTTGAAAGTGAAAAGGTTCTGGTTTCCCTAGAGGGAAAATAGGAAATTATTATCTGCAGGTTCTTATTTTTATTTAAATGCTCCTGGTTGTAATTATTACTATCAGTTATTTTTTACACGATGTAGAAAAACATTGTAATAAGAACTTATGGATGTTTTGAAGATCTGAAAGGTGATCTATTTTTTTCCCAAAAGAGAGAATTTCCTGCTCTAGGAGGCAGTGGTATGTAGCACTAAGGGCTCTGAACTGTGGATTGCAGCATTGTTTCCACCTTGTCCTTGTTATGTCATCAACTAGCTGAACCGTGGGGGCTCTGACACTTTCCTGTGAACTGTGTGGACTATGTTGGTTCAAGCTATCAGTGGGGAGGCGGAATCTGATCCAAGGAGGAGTTTCACTGGACTCTGAAATACTGAATGAACATGCAGACCCTCGGATCTGAATGTAGGTTCCCAAATTCAGGCTCTGCCAAAATGGAGGAACCAACAGGTGATTTTTCCCCCTACTGCCCTGCTCTTCTTCCTCTTCTCTTGTCTCCATCATTACAAGAACCGACTGTAGGTGGTCGGGAGGAGTTAATATGGAAACATGACAACCCCTACAGTCTTCACAGTCCAAGAGTTAATGTATTTTGTGAATGACTCTCTTCTGTATTGGTACGAAGAAGGGATTTTTATTTCTTCCCTTTAGATTTATTTTCTATATCTAAGGAAAGAAAGGTGAGCTCATTTCCCCACAAAACAGTGTTATGTGATCTAACTAATGAACAGATGTACTTCTGTTTTACTCTGAATCTTAATTTCATCTGCTACAGCATATACTCACTGTTTAAGCATTTAATTAATCAGAATAATTTTTTTGTATTAACTTCAGGGTGGAGGTTTTAGTGAAATAATCTAAGACGAGCTACTTACATAAAGAATGCAAACTTTCCAACCAGCTTTGTGTTTAGCCTAGATTCAACCCAACCTTCCACATCGTTGTAGCATCCTCAGTGAGCTGCACAACAGAAATTGGAACTGACTCTCTAAAGTTACATTCAGATCCATTCCTGACAATTCATCAGGGCCCAAAGAACACTCCCTTTTATTTAAGTCATGCTTTAGTTCCTCAACACATAGTTTGTGATTCTTTTAGTGTGGCTGAGATTTTCCTACTACTACCAACATGTGCACATGTATGACAAAGTTCTTAGTCTGGAGCAATGAATAATCTGATTCAATAAAATATATGTTTATATATGCCTGGGATGTGATGCTGGTACAAATATAGTGTTATGAAGTATAGCAAAGGGGCTAATTTGATACAGTTTCCCAGAGGAAGTAAAGATTTTATACAGTCTTAATGGATTTTCAGGAGTCAGAAGGGATAGACCATGTAAAGGAAACAACTCACAACAGGCCAGTCAGTGGTGAAAATGATATACATGTACTAAGAACATTGGTAAACATAGTGTGATTGGCATAGAATAGGGGGATCTGTGGAATGGAAGGATTTTTTTTAATTTTTAAAATTATTTTTTAAATAGAGACATTTGCTATAGAGCATGTGCACTTTCCAGAGAGACAGAAAGTGAGAAGTCATCCCCCAGCGGGGATGACCATGATGCAATATCTTCTCCTCTATTGTCCTTTTGGGATTTTGGGCACGCACGCACACGTACCCAGTGTGAATTTTAAGCCACCAGGTCTGGGACTCGAACCATGATCAACTATGTTGGAGCCCAGCAATGTAACCATTAAGCCATATGCTGGTCCCAGAAGAAAATTTTTTATCAGGTATATAAACATTCTTACTTCTTTTTTTCCCCCAAGCATTTTATATATGTATATATATATATATATGTATGTATATATGTACATAGCCATTACGCTAACTGCTAGTCCCCCAAGCATTTCGCTATAGGGAGCATGCGTTCGCCAGACAGACAGGAGACATAGAGACAGAAAGCGAAAAATCACCCCCCAGGGGGATGGTCATGCTGCAATCCCTCCTCCTTCATTCTCCTCCTGGGATCTTGGGCACACACGCACACGCGCCCGGTGTGAGTTTTAAGCCACCGGGTCCAGGATGCGAACCGCGGTCGACTACGTGGGAGTCCAGCAACATAGCCATTATGCTAACTGCTGGTCCCAAGTAAAATAATTCTTTAAAAAATACTTGTTGGGGGGACCAGCAGTTAGCATAATGGCTATGTCGCTGGACTCCCACGTAGTCGACTGCGGTTCGCATCCTGGACCCGGTGGCTTAAAACTCACGCGGGGCGAGTGTGCATGCGTGCCCAAGATCCCAGGAGGAGAATGGAGGAGGACGGATTGCAGCATAGCCATCCCCTTGGTGGGCGATTTCTCGCTTTCAGTCTCTCTGTCTGTCTGGTGAGTGCACGCACCCTATAGCAAAAACCTCTCCAAAAAAAAAAAAAAAGAATTATTTTACTTTTTAACATTTATTTATTTATTTATTTTAATTTGACCAGAGAGGAACAGAGAAAGAGAGAGCAAGAGGGAAAAGAAAGCAAGCTGCCAGGTCCGTGACTCGAATGGACTGCCATTAGCCATGTGGGACTCCAGTGCCCTTACCCACTATGCCATCTTCCGGCCGTATATTCTTACGTCTTTATTAACGGTTTTACTAGTCTATTCAATGATTTTTAGGTATCGTTTGTTTGTTTGGTGAATGACTGAATTGACTCTCCTTACCTCCTAGTTCTCATATTCAGGATTGTAAATTTTAATGTATCTCTCCATGGAGGGTGTAGGTAATATCCTTTGAGTTCTTTACTCTCAGCTCAGATCTCTGTATCTGGTGTGACATGACATGGGGTATTCTGTAAAATGGTGATGGAAAGTTGTGGCTCTTGCTTGCGTATGGGGACTGAAAAACATAGTGACCCCTCCTGGGAGGTGATCCACACTGGATCAACTACACTTTCCTCTCTCTATCTTTTTTGGATGAAAGCTAAGAGGGTGGTGTGATTACACAGCAGTTGGAGGAATCATGAGGACAATGCCTACCTGTATTTTATAAGCTGTTACCAATCATCCTTGAAAAAATGTTAAATTATCATTACTTGCTTACTTTATATATAACCAGTTTACGTTTATTGGAATCTTCAAATGTATATGATAACTTGGGCCATGTTGCCATACAGTTTACAGCCTAAAGTAATGTATTTGTGCAAATTGATAAGCATCATGTATATTGAAAGTGAGCCATATAATGAGAGTAAAGGGAGATTTAGGGGGGGCAGAAGATGTGATAGGAGATTTAATGATTTCTAGTAGTAACAAAAATTTCCACTTCAAGAAGTACTTATTATTAGTGATATATTAAGTTGATTAAGTTAATTCTCACCACCATCTAGTAGCTAAATGTCAGTGTTATTACAGTGTTATGATTTGAAGTCCAATTCTCTTTCAGTTTTTTTAAAACCTAACTAAAACGCATATGGCATACATGAGCCTAGAAAACTGAGAAAACTGTATTCTTCAAATCTCAGTATTATGAAATTCTTACGGAACTATAGTTAAGGAGACAGATTTTCTTTATTGAATCTAAAGAATTTGGACATCAACCAAAATGTCTCATACAAACAATGTTATTGTTTTTGTATGAGATATGCTATGATTCAGTGTTCAGTTGAAGGAAAAGATGTATAAAATACAAGAGATGAAACTAGGATGGAAGAAAGGGTTCTCTCTCTCTCTGTGTGTGTTTGTGTGTGTAAGTGTTCTATCGGGTCTAAATTTGTATAACAAGAGTGTTTACAAAATCAGTCAGAAGATACACATTTGGCAGGAAGAAGAAATTTCCATTAACCTTAAGTGATCTCACAAATTAACATTCAATGGTTCTTAGCAAATAGATGTCTTCTCCAACAGTGAAAGGATCCCATTTCTGCATTTCTCTTAACACAATGACCGTAATTCTCAGTAATTAAGACCTACCTTTGTTGTTTCTGTTGCTGAGATGATCATCTTGATTCTGAAGGATTTAATATCCCTGGAAGATACTCAGAGTCGCATTATTTGTATACAGTCAGTAATGACATTTCAATTTCAGTATACCTAACCTTTACTTTAGCTAGTAGTTTAGTATCTTTACCAAGTTGTGTTGGTCTTGAAACAAATGAAGATTGTGTGCTGTTAGGAACAATATATAACAGAAGATTGGTGACATTACTTCTTGAAAATTTTGTTTCCAAAGGTAAAGTCCTTTGGAGAACTCAAATATTTTAGAGTCCTTGCTCCATTTTCAGAAGAGAGGAAAAATATCACATCTTTAAGGTCCTCTCACTGTCACCATTTTATATCCAAATCCTCCAGCCTTAGGCTTAATGTAAGAACTGCAGAAGGAATATTATTGGACAAGGACTGGAAACAAGTGTCTAATTCCATTGTTGGTGATGCAGTCTCAATGGGAGTTATTAAAATGTTATGAAGTCATGCCCATATGTACACATTCACACATGTGGACATTTTGGTTGGTGTCCAAATTCTTCAGGTCCAATAAAGGAAATCTGTCTCCTTAACTATAGTTCAATCAGAATTCTGTAATATTGAGATTTGAAGAATGCAATTTTCTCAGTTTTCTAGGCTAATGTTTGCATATGCGTTTTAGTTAGGTTTTCAAAAAACTGGAAGAGAATTGGACTTCAAATCATTTGCACCCAGTGCAGTTGCTAATTATCCACAAAAATTATTGTAGCCCCATTTTGTTATATTTAACCACATGAACAGAATCATAGTTTAGATGATATTTGGGTAATACACATTTGCCTTTTTTTTTTTTTTTGAGAAGGTTTTGCTATATAGTGTGTGTGCTTGCCAGAAAAACAGATAGAGACAGAGAGATAGAAAGTGAGAAATCACCGTCCAGAGGGGATGGCCACACCGCAATCCCTCCTCCTCCATTCTGCTTTCAGGATCTTGGGCCAGGTCTGGGACTTGAACTGCGTTTGACTATATGGGAGTCCAGCGACATAGCCATTACACCATCTGCTGGTCCCTTATCACTTTAGTCAGGTAGAATAATTTGTGGACAACTAGTCAGAGTGTTAGTAAAACTATGCACACAATTATAGCATTTAATGTAGAATAATGCGATTTATAGAATGCTTTGACGTTATTAGAATCCAATTCCACTGTTTCCAGAATAATTATGGGTTTGCATTTACCTTTTCTTTCATTTTTTTTCAGTACCCTAGTCTGCAAAGATAAGAACAGTATGAAAGAGGTCACTTCTTTTAATTTTTTTTATATTACATTTAATCACCTATATCTTTTTTCCTGTGTTTTGATCTTGCATTTATTTATTTATTTAAATTTATATTTTATCATGTCTTTATAGTATACAATTCTTTTTCCAACACAAATACCATGCATGTCAGTCAAGACAAGGATATTACTATATACATTATCATCAGCAAATAGCTTCTCATTTTTTGTCAATTAAGTATACTTTTATCCGTATTTACTTTCCCTTCCCCCCTCCCTCCCTTCTATACTCAAGTAAACTTTTTTTTAACATTTTATTGATTCACAACAGATCTTAAAATATGGACAATGCTAGAATCTAGTGACAAGTGCACTGTAATTTTCTTCTGAAACAATTTTTTTCTATCTCTATTCCTAATCATATATATCTTTACAGTGTATAACATTTCTTTGTCCAGCACAATTACCATACATATCAGTCAAGACAAAGACACTACCATCCACATCATAATCAGCAAAGAGCTTTTCATTTTTTTAGATTATTATTATTATTATTCTGTTCTTTTTTTAAACATCCACTTGCTATACATCATTTGGCTTGTAAAGAGAATTTACCTAACATGAAATACTTCTCAGACCAGTCTAGTTGAGATTACTATACATATTATCATCAATAGGTAATAAAAACCATTTCTGTGTCCCACTAATTTCATGACTATTTTTCTCCTGCTTTCATTTCTATACCCTTCTCTCCTACCCTTCCTCCTCCCCCAACCCCTGCACCTCGGCCCAGCACACTGCGTTCACATCGTCTTCAGTGTCCATAACTATTTTCACAGCTTTTTTTCCCACTTTTTAAAAATTTTATTATTATTATCATCATAATCTTATTTATATTACATTGGGTTACATATAATTTTACAGTGTATTACATTGCTTTTTCAAAAGGGAATGCCATGCATGTCAATCAATACAGACATTAATCTCCCCACTTCATCGTTCAATATCTTTTCTATGTTTTTTCCAATCATTATTATTATTATTCTAATTATTTTTTAAAACAGTCAATCACTATTTCTCATTTTGCTTGTAAAAAGACTTTACCCATCATGAAATACTTCTCAGACCAATCCAGTTGAGAATACTATACATGTCATCAACAGATAATAAGCCATGTCTGTTTCTCACTAACGTCCTGCCTCTCTATTGTTCTCTTGCTATCTTTCTCTATCCTCTTCTCTTCACCTCCCCCATTCCACACTGTCCTATTCTC
>NW_006159688.1:661017-670165 GCF_000334495.1 Tupaia belangeri chinensis | reverse complement strand
CGCCAGACAGACAGAGAGAGACATAGAGACAGAAAGCGAGAAATCACCCCCCGGGGGGATGGTCACGCCACAGTCCCTTCTCCTCCATTCTCCTCTTGGGATCTTGGGCACGCACGCACACGCGCCTGGCGTGAGTTTTAAGCCACTGGGTCTGGGACGCGAACCGCGGTCGACTATGTGGGAGTCCAGCGACATAGTCATTACACTAACTACTGGTTCCCACTTTTTATATTCTTAATCTTTGCCGTTTTGACAGGGGTTAGGTGGTATCTCATTGTGATTTTTATCTGCATCTTCCTTGTGATGAGAGATGTAGAGCATTTCCTCATATGCTTTTTGGCTGTTTGTATGTCTTCCTTAGAGAGATTTTTGTTCAGCTCATTTTCCCATCTTTTAATTGGGTTAATCTTTTTTTTTTTTTTCAGAAGGCACTTGAGTTCCCTGTGTATTCTGGTTATCAGTCCCTTGTCTGAGGCATATTTAACAAAAATATTTTCCCATTCTGAGGGTTGTCAGTTCACACTTGTTACTGTGTCCTTTGCTGTGCAGAAACTTCTTAGTCTGATATAGTCCCAACTTGTCTATTTTAGGGATTATTGCCTGTACTTTGGGAGTCTTATTTAAGAAGTCTTTGCCTACTCCAATGTCTCCCAGAGTTTCCCCAGCATTTTCCACCAGTAGTTTTATTGTTTGAGGTCTTAGGTTCAGATCTTTGATCCATTTTGAGTCGATTGTTGTTAATGATGAAAGATGGGGAAGAGATTTTTCATGCTTTACCCATCTCTTCACCTTTTGATACTCCTCATGTGTATAGCCAGCCACTTAATGGTGTCTAAAATTTCCCATATGTTATCTTATTTTTTAAAAGCTATTTTTCATTCTTTTTGATGACTTGAACAAAATTGGAGATTTTGTCTTCAAGGTGTCAGAGATTCTTTCTTCTACATGGTATAATCATCTGTTTATAGTTTCTGTTTTATATTCTTTTTGTTCAGAATTTCTGTTTGATTTTTTTAAGGATGTCTGTCTCCTTATAGAATTGGTTTTTCATATCATGGAATGATTTATTTTTCATATAATGGAATCACCTTTCTCCTGGAATTGTGTGTATGTATATCCTTGTATCTGTTTAAGTTTTGTTATGATGAATATTCTGAATGCCTTTTCTGACATTTCTGTGATTTCCTGTGTTTTATTCATTGTTAGAGAGGAGTTACTGTGTTTCTTTGGGAGAATGTTTTTACCTGATTTTTCATATTTCTGTGTCTCTGCACTGAGATTTAGGCATTGAGTGGAGTACTTTGTCCTAATTTTTGGAAGAAATTCTGTAATGCCTAGGTCTCTCGTATGCCCCTGACAAAGTGATCTAAGAGGGGCTAAAGCCAACTTTGTTTAAGATGAGAGTAGGACTTGAGTATCTTGTGTATGAGACCTGGAGGCAAAACTGCTCTTCAGATGCATTGGAGCCCTGGAAAGATGGTCCAGAAGGGCCTTAAGACAAGCCCGTCTTTGGGATTTAAGACACTGGTACTGAGAACCTGCATGTGACACCCAAGAGCAGCACCTTTCTCAAGGCCTGCAAATGTCCCCAGGAAGGTAATTGGGTGAGAGGGGAGAAAGAGAAGCCCTCAGGACCTGAGTGTGGCCTTGGCAAAGTGTTCTGGGGGGACTACCAGCTAGTCATGTCTTTCAGATCTAAGCCAAGTTTATGTATCTTGCCTCTAATTTCTGGCAACAAGTGACCCTCTTTACTTTAATAAAGCTGTGGCAACATTGTTCCAGGAGTTGCCAGATGCAAATTTATTTGTGAGACACCAAAACAGTCCCTACATGGCCTGTGTAGGACATCCGGAGGGCAGAGTGATCATCTATGCCTGGATGTGGCTCTGGAAAAATCATCAAGGTGGGGCCAGAGGCAAAACTGTCTTTGAGAACTTCAAGCAGAGACTTCAGTCTGTAGAGCTTGGGGATTCAGGGAGGCTGATTGGATGAGAGCAGACTCCTGTTAGAGGTTAGGTGGATAGATCATATTCTTCAGGATCAGGAAGCAGTCTAGGATGGTGCCCTGTCTTTCCCATTCTGATTTGGAGGGATGATCTCTGGCACTCTCTTCTCTGATTTCCCTTTCTTTGCTCACATTTACAGTTCAAATAGGTCTAAAAGAGCAGTACAGGGAATGAAATCAGTTGGAGGCAGTTGCCATTTTCCGGGATTTGAGTCTGAAGGGAGGAAGAGTGCAGGCCTTTTCTGCTAGTCATAGGGAGGGTAGTGATCAAGTTCCTCAGTCTCTTTGAAAGAGTAATGTTCCATTTTGCTTCTTCTGCTCTACTGGGCTGTTCAGTTAGGTTTGCAAGATAGTGTAGTACTCTTGTGGCTTGGGGTGGAAGTGGGGTGGGTCTGATGTTTTTTTCTGAAGCCTTATGTTTGTGCACTTTCCTGTGATGTGTATTAGCTTTGTGAAAATTTTATTGTTTTTATGTAGGTAGGACGTGCTAGAATTTACAGTGGGAGTTTGGGGATCAGTTTCAGAGAAGAGTTTCTCTAATTTTTTCCCCCCCTTGAGTAAGAGGGGTTGTTCCACTGGAATCTCATCAGATTCTGAGAAATGACTCTCTCTCCCCTTACCCAAGCAGACATGATGTGTTTCAGAATTCCTTGGTGACTTTTTCATGCACTTCATCAGTCACACCTCACTCCTCTTTATTTTGGATTTCCCAGCTTCCAGGACTGGGCAGTATTAAATTTTCTGTCATTGGGACTAGCAGATGGCATAATGGCTATGTCACTGGACTCCCACGTAGTCGACCACTGTTTGAGTCCTGGACCCAGTGGCTTAAACTCACGCCAGGTGCATGTATGTGTGTGCCCAAGATCCTGAGAGGAGAATGGAGGTGAAGAGATTGCGGTGTGGCCATCCCCTTGGGTGGTGATTTCTCACTTTCTGTCTCTCTGACTTTCTCTGTCTTTCTGGCGAGCACATCCGCCCTATAGTGAAAACCTCTCCAACATTTTTTTTTTCCTGTCATCTGGGGACCAGCAGGTGGCATGGTGATTAAGGCTCTGGACATTCCCACATGGCTGACTATGGTTCAAGTCCTGGACCTGGTGGCTTGCTTTCTCACTTCCTCTCTCTGTCTTTCTCTCTCTCTGCTCAAATAATAATAAAAAAGAATACATAAAATTAAATAAGTAATTCTTTAAAAAATAAATTTTCTGTCATCTAAGTGTTAGTGTTGCATCATTGCTGGGAAATGCCTGCTGTAATCCTCTTTATTACTGTGTGCTCCCCTTTAGGGAAAGCCCTTGCCCAGCTATTCAGCATGCACTGACTACTCTAAGTTCAATGGAGGCCAAACTGCTAGAGGAGGGAGTGCAAATTTTAGAACATTTTTTCTATTCTGTGAAAAATGTCACTAGAATTTTGTTAAGAATTGTGTTGAATTTGTAGACCAATTTGAGTAGTATTAACATTTTAACAATATTGATTGTTTAAACCTATGAATGTCATATCTTTCCATTTCTTTGTGTCTTCCTCTTTTTTCTTCATCATCATTTTGTAGTTTGGAATATAGATTTGCCCTTCCTTGATTAAATTTATTCCTAAATATTTTATTTAAGAAAAACTACTATTATAAATGAGATTGTTTTATTGACTTTTTGGGTATTACTTTTGGATACTATAATCAATCAGTAGTGTATAGAACATTACTTATTTTTGTGTGTTAATTTATATCCAGAAATTATATTGCATTTTTTATTAATTCTAACCTATTTTTGGTAAAGTCCTTAGGGATTTCTATACATAGGGTCTATTAACAAATCTTTCATGTGAACTTGAAAAAATAATGCATTCTCCAGTTGTTTTGCATAATACTCAGCAAACAGATAAAGGTGATTGATCTTGTTACTTAAGTCTTCTATATCCTTAATGCCTCTTTCTCTTTCTTATCTCTCTCTCCACCTATCTCTCTCTTTTTTTTAGTTTTTTTTTTTGTTATAGAGCATGTGTGCTTGCTGGAGAGAGACAGAGAGAAAGTCAGAGAAGAAAAGAGGGAAATCAACTCCCGAGGGGATAGCCATGCAGCAATCCCTTCTTCTCTATTCCTTTGGGATTTTGGGCATGCAAGCACATTTATTTTTTCAAGCTGCTAGGTCTAGGACTCAAACTGTGCAGAAGCCATGTGGGATCCGGCCACCTTAACTTCCACACCACCTGCTGGCCCAATTCTTTTCTAAAAAAAATTTCTCTTCACTCACTGAGAGATGAGTTTTTAAATCATCATATGTAGTTGTGTATAGTTTTCTTTCAGTTTGGACAGTTTTAATTCACATATTTTAAAACTCTGTGATTAAATAAATACACATCAGGATTAAAATTCTCATAATGAATTAACTCCTTTATTATTATGAAGTATTGTGCTTTGTCTCTGATATGATTACTTTTTCTAAAGCCTACTTTTTATGATATAAATAGAGCTGTTCTATCTTTATTATAGTTAGCATTTGCATAGTTTTTAAAAATATTAATTATTTATTTTGTGTTCATTCACTGAATGTCATCGCAGCATACAAGATGTATTCTCCCTCAAGAAAACACTGTATAGTGGCTTAGTCATATATGTTATCATTACAAATAATTTTCCATTTTTGGTTTTATATTCCCCCTCCCATTTCTCACTCTCTGCCATATCTCGTCTTTCTCCCACTCCATCTCTGGTATCTGCAGTTGCTTTCCATTCCTTTTTTTTTTCTTTCACATTTTACTGGTTAACAAAATATCTTAATTGATCTAACTACTTTTAATAGAAAGTTCAGCTGTTATATAAATATCTGTGAACAAATGTTTGACTTTAGTTAACTGAGTAGAATGAATATACTATAAAATAGCAACTAGCTGAGGTATATAGCTTACTTTGGTCATTAAATAGGTATTTTTAATATGTTTTTTAATTCCAAGGAAGGCAGTTTTAGCTTTAATAAATCAAAATCAAAAAAGAGAACTTCGCTTAAGACTTAAAGCCAGGAAGCAGGTTAGGAGTCTGTTCAAATAGTAGTTATCTGAATCTGTTGACAATTCAAGAGAAGAAAAAAATCCTTATCTCTGGACTACAAAGCATAGAGAAAGATTGGTATTGTTTTAGTCAAAAGCCATAAAATTCTATTTCATCAGCTCAGTCTCATATACTTAATCTAATTTCTGTTGTGGTCCAAGATTTCTGTGTAAATTCTGGAAGATAATACTCAACTCTAGACTTATCTCTCCCATTAAGCTGGCCCTTTTCTTAGATGTTTTTTAACTCTTTATTTCTGTATGTCTGACTTCAGTTTTCCTGCTATAACACTCCTTTCAGAACTTCTTGGAGAACTTGTCTGGTGTTGGTAAATTCTTTAAGTTTTTGTTTATCTGAGAATGTTCTTGTCTTCTCTTCCCATGTGAAGGATAATCTTGCTGGGTATAGTATTCTTGGTTGAAATTGTTTTTCACTCAACACTTTGAATATATTTTCCCATTCTTTCCTTGCTTGCATTGCTTCCGATGAGAGGTCTGCTGTTAGCCTGATGGGATATCCTTTATAGGTAACTTGTTGTTTCTCTCTTGCCAGTCTGAATACCTTGCCTTTGTCTGTGGTTCTGGTCAATGTGGCTACAATATGTCTTGGAGAAGATCTGGGGTTTATTCTATTTGCGATCCTACGCATTTCTTGGATCTGGATCATTGAATCCCTCTCTAGGTTTGAATAGTTTTCTTCCAGAATTTCATGGAATAGATTATCAAAGCCCTTATTAGTCTCTTCACCTTCTGGGATACCAGTTGTCTGGATGTTTGGACATTTGATGGTATCTAGTATTTCTTGTATACTATTCTCATTTTTTGGACTATATTCTCAGTCTTTGTAGTGGATTTTACTAGTCCAGCAATCCTGTCTTCTACATCTGAGATCTGATGTTCTGTATAATCTAGTCTGTGTTTAATACTTTCAAGGGAGATTTTTTATTTTTATTTTTTTGGAGAGGTTTTTGCTATAGAGCGTGTGCGCTCGCCAGACAGACAGAGGGAAACAGAGAGACAGAAAGCGAGAAATCCCCCCCGGGGGGTTGGCCATGCTGCAATCCCTTCTTCTCCATTCTCCTCTCGGGATCTTGGGCATGCACGCACACGCGCCCAGCATGAGTTTTAAGCCACCGCGTCCAGGACGCAAACCACGGTCGACTACGTGGGAGTCCAGCGACATAGCCATTATGCTAACTGCTGGTCCCTCCAGGGAGGTTTTGATTTCCAGTATTACAGTCTTCATCTCTAACAGTTCTGTTTGATTCTTTCTTATGATGTGTATTTCCTCTTTCAGATCATGTAAGAACTTCCTCACCTCCTGGAACTCCTCAGTTCTATTCTCCTGCCTCTTCTGGAGTTCATTGTCTCTTTTCTCTTGCATCTCTGTTAACTTTGTCACTATGAATATTCTAAATTCTTTATCAAGCATTTCTATGATTTCCATTGAAATGTCTGTGGATAAAGAGTTATTGTTTTTCCTTGGGGGGAGGCATTATCTTGATTTCTTATATTTCTTGTGCCTTTGCAGTGATTTATAGTCATCTGATGGGTTATACACTTCTTTCTAATTTCTAGAAGTTAAATCTGAACATTCAGGAAGTGATCTGAAATCTCTTTGCCATTCTGTTTTGATCCATTTGTACAGCAGCTTCAGTGGGTGTTGAGGAATATGTTGACCCTAATAGTATTTGGATGTTTAGCTATGGTTCCCTTAGGTCCATCTAGACACTCAGAGAATGGAGATTGAGCAGCAAAGTGATGAGGTAAATGAAAAAAAGATAAGAAAACAGAGAAAGAGAAAAAAAAATAAAGAAAGAAAGAGAAAAAGAAGAAAAAAAAGACCCTAAAATTTATAATTTTTTTAAAGGAAAAACTGAGAAGACCGAGAAAGGCAGAGAGAGAGAGAGAGAGAGAGAGAGAGAGAGAGAGAGAGAGAAGTATAGAGGGTGTACCCTACCATTTGAGATTGGGGGGCTGGAGGCTGAATTATCAGTAGACAATCTTCATTTCTCTTATTCCCTGAAAACACTAGTTCTCAGCTGCACTGGAGGAATCTTCTTCTGAAGGCCTGCACCTTGTCTCTCCTAGAGGGGAGGGAAAAAGGGATTATTTATTTTTGGAGGATTTTTGCTATAGGGTACGTGCACTCACCAGAAAGACAGAGAGAGACAGAGAAGTGAGGAACCCCCTCCCCCCAGGGGAGATGGCCCTGCCACAATCCCTTCTCCTCCATTCTCCTCTCGGGATCTTGGCACACAAGCACATGTGCCCAGTGTGAGTTTAAGCCACTCGGTCTGGGACTCAAACCATGGTCGACTACATGAGAGTCCAGTACACAGCCATTACACCATCTGCTGGTCCCTGGGAAAGGGGATTATTAGCAAGATAAAGGAGGATCTGAAAGCCAAGAGAATACTTTACTTTAAAAAATTGTAAAAAGGAAAAATTACAAAAAAATGAGAAAACAAAGAGAAGCAGAGAGAGACAAGAGAGAAGGATAGAGGAGGTGCCCTACCACTTGAGAATGGGGGGTTAGAGGCTGAATTATTGGTAGACAATCTTCATTTCTCTTATTTCCTGAAAGCACTAGTTCTCAGCTACAATGGAGGAGTCTTCTTCTGAAGGCTGGCCCCTTGCCTCTCCAATTGAGACTGGGGAGCTGGAAGCTGAAATATCAGTAGACAATCTTCATTTCTTTTATTTCCTGAAAGCACTAGTTCTCAGGTGCAATGGAGGAGTCTTCAATTATTTTCTTTTTTATTTAAAATTTTGTCACAGGGCATGTGCACTTACCAGAGAGAGTCAGAGAGAGAGAGACAGAGGGAAAGTGAGAAATCACCCCCTTCCCCTGCCCCAGGATGGCCATGCCACAATCTCTTGCCTCCTCTCATCTTGGGATTTTGGGGTACCCATGCAAACGTGCCTGGCCTCCTTTTCAAGCAGCCAGATCCAGGATTCAAACCACTTAGCCATGTAGGACTTTAATTTAATTAAATAATTAAAAAATAGTTTTAAGCTTACAGAAAAATTGTAAGTATAGCACAGTAACATTAAAAATTTTTATAACCCCTTTTATTTGTATAAAATTATAAATTCTTTTAACAGTGATGTGAAGCAGACGAGACTTACAGGCATGAGTGGAAACACTGATCCCATATTTAGTATGGACAGATGTGGGAGGCAAGCCCTAGGCTTCCACATCCATAGCGTTTTCCCATGACTGATACATCATCTTAAATTAATCTGATCTCACAATGCTTTACAGTGTAAGGGTAACAACTCTGGAGCCAATTAGCCTAATTAATTATCTCATAACTTGGCACATTTTAAGGCATTGTTATCCCCCAAAATTTCATAGCTATGCTTGAGGGCCTGAGCCAAAATTGCAGCATGGATGATGTGAAGGGACCAGAGAACACAATGGTTAAGCTTCAAGTTGGCCTCAGCTCAGTCATGCTCACCACTGCTGAGCTGGCAGGCTGAGGCAACTAAGTCAAGAAAGCAGAGGGAAGGCCCACGGTGGACACGGAGAATCCAATCAGCAGCAGACCCACTTTTTCCAGGACGAAAACTGCCAGAAACCCTGCGGCTGGCCTACTCTCCCACTGCCAGTAGGGCAAGAGTACTTCTGGAGTCTGGATCATGCAAGAGAAATGGTTTAACCAAGCTGCTTGCCTGATATGCCAATATCACCCATGATAAACCAAGAAAATGGTTTACTCCTTCCCAATCTGGGTTTTAAGGAGACAGCTATCAAGGAAACCAAGAAATCCCAACTTAGGGAGAAATACTGGGCACCTCCCGAGTTACAGATGGTGCAGGGGGCAACACCATTCGCCACTGTGTTCTTTTTTTTTTTTTTATAGTTTATTTTTTATTATAATTTTTTTTCTCATCACAACACACAAATGAATTTTCCATCCAAAATACACTGTGCATTGTCTCAATCAAGCACGTCAACATATATGTTCTCAGCAAATAATTTCCCAATTCTTGTGTCCTGCATACCTTGCCTTTTGTTTTGCCATCCTAGATTCCCCAACCCCCTCCCTCTGTTATGACCCATCCTCCTCCCACATTGTCCCTGGCATCCAC
>NW_006159688.1:653363-660591 GCF_000334495.1 Tupaia belangeri chinensis | reverse complement strand
CATAGATTCTATTCAGGGTTGGATTAAGGGAGGGTCTCCTGCAGATCCACAATTGTAGGTGAGTCTCCAGGGAATGCAGTTTCAGGAAAGCAGTTCTGGTACGCAGGGATGATTATCAACTGATGCGGCACAGCAGTCATCTTGTAGTTACCAGGAATGGTGTTGTGGGGATCTGCAGTGTGAGTTGTCCTTGGGTATCTGGTTTCCTTAAGAATGGCAGAGTAGTTCTTGTTTTCCCCTGAGGTAATGCAGGGCTGGTAACCATCATCTTCTCAAGTTGCAAGTTCTTCATCCTTGTTTTCGGCCTCCGGGCCATCCAGTGCCGGAGTGGCCAGGAAGGCCGGGCCCCCGGAGGGGGGCCGGCCATTCGGCGCGCGGCTGCACGCCCCCGGAGGGGGGCCGGCCTGTGTTCTAAGAGAAAACAGCAAATAGGATTGAAGGGAAAAGTTGTCTTGGTAAGGTATATTCTACCAGCCACAGGACCAGGAGACTAGCTATATCATTGGCCTGGTGACCAATCCCGGTAACAGCAGGACTATGAAACATTCAGGCAAAATTTTGGTATATATGTGTGTTATTAACAAAGGGAATTTCTCAGATGCTGAGATAGACAAAAAGACTAAGAAAGCTACAGGCTAGACAAAAAAGTCATCAGACACACTAGGGCTATTAAGTCTGAGAACTCTCAGAGCTGTCAATAAGTTGGACATAATCTCATGGTAGAACCACCAAGCATTTGTTTTTGTGCTTCTTTAAATTGTATTTTAAGTTTTTTCAAAACAAAAGTCTAGAAACCTCCAATTTCAAGTATGCCCCAGGCTTGGTCCACTCCTATGGGAGTCTTGGGGAAACTCGTACACATTTGGGTTATTCATTCACCAACATTAAAGCCCAGGACAGATGTGATGAAGCAGAGCTCCCTCCTCCGTGGCACATGCTGAATGTCAGAGAAGGCAGCAGCCAACGTGGAAATGCTGGAATTTTTCTTTGCAACTCGGCTGTGATGAGGGGTTTCTGTTATGAACATAAACTACTGTGTTTTCAAGACTCTTCCTTTCCATTTTCTGAAATTGGACCAGACGATAATCTTCTTTGAAGATACCATTAAAAAAGCTGAAAGCACACCTTCCAACACACTGTGCTTTCAGGGATTCTGGATCTAGTTCAGCTGGTGGATGAGCTATTGATGCATTCACCCCGATAGCCCGGTGAGCCCATCTCCTTGAGGAAGCCCACTTGGTTCTTGGTGGCATGACGGGCCACCGAAAGGTGAAAAGGGCACAAGAAACATGAGATATCTTGCAAATACTTCCCTGGGAAGGCAATTTCATGAATGAGGTCTTCTAAACAAATGAGGCCAAACCTCCCTAGATGCTCCTCAATCACTGTGTTGTCTGTTAGAGGGATGATCTTATTCTTGACCTTGGCTTGCCTATGTTTCAAGATGAGTTCCCGGACATATTTCAGATTTGAAAATCCCCAGGTCACATAGGTTCCACTATTTGCAGTGTTTTTAGGCTTTGAGGAGTGGCTTTGACAAAAACACCACTGAAAATTTTCTTCAGATGCAGTCTCGCGATGGTCTTCTGCACCACTGAACTCACCCCATCAGTCCTTTTGATGCACAACAAAGGCCAATGAATGTTTATCGGGCATTTCCAAGGCATGAGGTTTCACTTCAAGTCATCTGAGACGTACCATGTCACGCTTCTGCTGCCAGGAGTCATTTAAGAATGATTCCAGTCGCTAAAATCTGAGCCCTTTCTCTTTCCTCTGCTCTTTTCTTGCCAAAAGTGCTTGCTTTGCTTGGGTGCCTTTGAGGGCTTGATAAGCTTTTCTCTTTTTCAGGAGATTTTCTGGAACCAAAGGGATCTTTTTCCTTTGCTCAGACTCTGCCACCTTTGCGGTCATAACTTTTCTTTTAGAGTTTTTTTTTTTTTTTCTTCTTTTTCTGTAGGGCTCATGCACTCATGAAAGAGACAGAGTGAGACAGAGAGACAGAAAAATATGCCCCAGGGGGAATGGCCACACCATAATCCCTTCTCCTCCATTCTCCTCTCAGAATTTAGGGCACACAGGCACATGTGCCCAGTGTGAGTTTTGAGCTGCCAGGTCTGGAACTCGAACTGTAGTCGGCTACATGGGAGTACAATGATGTAACCATTATGCCATCTGCTGGTTCCAGCACAGTAACTTCTGTCTCTCTTGTTTCTTCAACTAGTTCCCTTATTATTAACATTTTATGCTATCAATAGTGTGGTACATTTGCCACAATGAATGATGTAGTAATACATAATTATTAATATTATCAAAAAAAGATACAAATGCAGGGCACGAAATGCAGGGTCACCACAGTGACCACCACCGTGATATGGGAGGTACAAGTAGTAATGACTTTCCTTCTGCCTTTCCCTGCCCGAGACCTCAGTAACATTAAGATGACAGTATAAGGCCCAAACAATAGTATAACCCACAGTGTAGTGACCAGGTCATTGTTGGAATTCATCAATGCAGGCAATTTGAGGAGTCAGGGCATATCACAATAGGAAGTGTCGATAGCATTGGGTTTACATTTGGAGAGTGAAACAACTGGGCAATCTGCATAATGAAATGGGTAGAACATCCCCACTCTCCCAGGGGTGTTAACTGTTAATCCAGTGCAATAGCCTCTGTTCATGGTAGTCAGGCAGTGCAGTAATTTTCAGATGACTTTACATCTATTGAATGCCCTTGAACGCAAGGAATGCTCATGCTTACCAACCCAGGAAGTGGAAGGAAAATTCTGATACAATTATTGAATGATCTTTCTCTTTTACAAAAGTTCCAGCAGAACCTTAGGAGTGGCAATGGAAGGACAAAAGATTTCATATGTTCATATACCCAAAGTAAGAAGATAAATAATACAAGCTCTGATCTTGATTCTGCTCTAGGCCAAGGTTAATAAATTTTTTATTCCAGTGCAGTTCTTCAGGAGTCTTGGTTCACACCTTCTCTTCGTTATTTGGTTTTTAGCTTTGACCTGGGAGAATACTTAGTTCTTTAACACTCCCAGGCACTATCACTGCAATTCTGAAAGTCCTGCTGTATTTTTGCAGTGCTTGCAATCATTTGCAGTCATCCCAATTTTTCAATTGATGAGTTATTCACATGTAATAAGTTTGTCACATACAATTTTATTTGATGATTAATTTAAAATGAAATATCTTTTTAAAACAGCATACATTTAAACTAAGATTTAGTAACCTTTACATGCCACTTTTTAAAAGCCAGAAAATATCAACAGATAATTTATTACTTTGTTGATTTCCAATATACGTAATCTTAGTCTCCCTTTTAATTTCCTTTTCATTTTGCTTTTTTGAAAACCTTTATCTTGGGACCAGCAGATGGCATAACGATTATGTTGCTGGACTCCCATTTAGTCGACTTGGGTTCAAGTCCCAGACCTGGTGGTTTAAAACATGCTGGGCACGTGTGCATGTGCACCCAAATCCTGAGAGAAGAATAGAGGAAAAAGGATTGTGGCATGGCCAACCCCCCTGGGGGGTGATTTCTCAGTTTCTGTCTGTCTCTTCAGTGAGCACCCTATAGCAAAAATCTCTCTTAAAAATAAAACAAAAGAAAAACTTTATCTCTTCCTGTTACTTAATGTATGCTGATAAACACACTGCTAAAGAGTTCAACGAAATAAATGTGTTTAATTTATGCATATTCATAGCTGAAAGGCAAACTAAAAAAAAATGGTAGTCCATATAAGGTGAGAAAACAAAAGACTCAATAAATTAGGAGGCAAGATGATCTCCTGCTTCCTGACTGTGGACTGTCTAATATTAAGAGCAGCTCTTTTCAATGCGTGTGTGTGTGTGCAATTACAGTGTACTAAACAGAGTACATAGCTGGCTCAATTATTTTGTTTTTACTAATGAGAAAATTGAGGCTTACTAAGGTTAAATAAATAACTTTTGCAAAGTTACATGTCATATGCAGAAGCCTTTATAGAAAGGGAAGTCATTGGTACTAAATCTTGAAGAGTCAAGAGAGCTCTTAATATGGGGACATTTCATGAAAAGACACTGGCATGGGTAGAAATATTAGGGTAAGAAAGTTTCGAGTCCATAAGGATATATAGCAAGACTTTCTATTTGCCTGGGGAAGAGAAGATGAAATGGAAAGGATTGAAACAAGATGAAAGAAATTATGTTAATTTTAAATTCACTCTTGATTCCGTGTTAATTTTATATAATGATAGCCTTTGAAGAAGTTGATCTGAGAGTTACTATCATGCTGAAAGGGACTTTTAAATCCCATTTCATAGCTCCCTGCCTGAGAAAGCTTCATTAGCAAACAGCCCGAGAGAGTAAACCAAATACATACTGGCTTTCCCCCCATAGCTAGCATGCCTTATTTTTGCAAGTACTTGTCAATATGCAACTCCCAGCTCTGCAGCATCTTTCACTAATGATGTTCATCTTTTTTTTTTTTTGCATCATTTATACATCTAGCAAAAATACTCACAGTAAAATTATTTATGAGCAATCAATAATACATCTTAAGTTAAAAAATCACGAATTTAACCTTAGCTGTGGCTCAGTGTCATTACATAATTCCTCCAATGTCCCAAATCTAAATAAAAGTTTGAAGTTATTAGAAACTATGCACATGAGTCTTAGGCCACATTAATTCTGTGTAAATTATATTTTTGGAGATTAAACTTTTTGGAGACCTAGAGATCTCAGGGGTTTTGCTCCATTTTTGAAAGTTTGAGTCATGTTGGTGGATTTGGGGGACTTCAGAGGCAAGGGTGGTTTCAAGGAATTACATTTTCAATATTTTTCTACTGTGTCCTGGCCTCATATATTAACCTCTTAGTCCCAGGTATATTATGAGACTTAGGTGAGAAATATTGTGGGACAAGGAAGTAGAAATCATGGCTGGTGTTTCAGAGGGAATTATTAAAATATGGCTAATACATATGTGAATATATAAACACAGAAAGACCCATACTGAAAAAAATTACAAGCTGATTTGTGTCCAGGTTACCTAGTGGCAAGGGATAAAATATGTACCCTTATCCCCAGCTCAATCAATTCTTTATTAAAGTATGCCAAACACCATGCCTGAAAGCCTTTGGGGGTCAATTTTCATTGTTTAAAGGTGTAAAAGGCTATGTATTTGAATGTGCCACCTGGGTTAGACTGTCAAGGAGCTAGAAAAAGAGAACTCAAACACTTTCTTGTCATTACCCTTCATTTGGTCATTAAGCAGAGAGCATTTACGGCACCCTGAAGCTAGACATCCACACGTTCAACATGTCATAGATGATAATTAGGAATGTAACCCTGTGGACTGTATCCCACCATTCTATTATATGGATTTTCTTTATCCAGGCAGAGTTAAATAGAACTAAGCTTACACGTACCTGTATAGAGATAAGTTGAGAAAAATTATTCACCCAATATCATTTTGTATTTTATATCAACTCAACTTATTGGACTACAGAAAACAAATAGTATGAAACAATGTCCTGGCAGGTTGAACCAAGAAATCTTGGTTATTGCTATTTCTAGGGCCATGAAATCTGGTCCCAGATATTTAGATTGAATGAACACATTTTTGTTCCGTCCTTTCTGTCTCAGTCGTTATAAACTATTACAAGTGAGAAGTGGCAGATATGAAGAGAGGAATAGAATCTATACATGAAAGAGGTAAGTATGTATTTTGTTAAACAATTTTGCAGTTGATTACTAGTTTCAACAAGTATGCAGATTTTTGACATAAATATATTAAATATATAAAGGAATTTAGAGGAGTTGGACCAGCAGTTAGAGTAATGGCTTTGTCGCTGGACTCCCATGTAGTTGATTGCAGTTCAAGTCCCGGACCTGGTGGCTTAAACTCACGCCAGGCGCGTGTGTGTGTATGTCCAAGATACCAAAAGGAGAATGGAGGAGAAGGGATTGCAGTGTGGCCATCCCCCCTGGGGGGGGATTTCTCGCTTTCTGTCTCTCTGTCTCTCTCTGTCTGGCGAGTGCACAGTCCCTATAGCAAAAACCTCTCCAAAAATAATAATAAAGGAATCAATGCCTTTGGAGCTGTGTTACAAATGTTCTAAATAGGAACTTGAATGTCTATTGGAATCTATCTATCTCTCTTGAGAAAGGAATATTAATTATATATATTGTCTGACAAAGGAATATTAAGAATAAATTTATGTAGGGAGGCAGGAACGGACATTCATCTGAGAAAGGAAATCAGTGATGTTATAGGGACTCTAGCATCTTTAAAATATTTAAAATCTTTAAAATACTTCAAACAGGGGCCAGCAGATGGCAGGTAGATTAAAGCATTAGATTCTTACATGGCTGATTGTGGTTCAAGTTCTAGACCCAAGAGTTTGAAAAACACACTGGTTGCATGTGCATATGTGCCCAAAATACCAAGAGGAGAATGGAGGAGAAGGGATTGGAGTGTGGCCATCCCACTGGGGATGATTTCTAACTTTTCTTCTTTTCTCACTTTTCTTCTCTATTTCTCTCTAGGCCAAGCACATATACCTTATGGCAAAAAACTTGAAACAATAAATTTCAAATATATGGAAAAGTACAAAACCCAGTATTCACTCACCAAATGTTTATTGAGTAACCATCATACACTAGGTACCTCTGGGCACTGGGAGTGTGACTGCCAGCATTTATCTTTATCTTTTTTTTTTTTTTTTAATCTTTGCCATTCTGACTGGGGTTAGTTGGTATATCATTGTAGTTTTGATCTGCATCTCCCTTATGATGAGGGATGTTGAGCATTTTATGATATGCTTTTAGGCTGTTCATTTGTCTTCCTTGGAGAGTTGTTTGTTCAGCTCATTTTCCCATCTTTTAATTGGGTTAATAATTTTCTTCCAGGTAACCCTCTTGAGTTCTCTGTGTATTCTGGTTATCAGTCCCTTATCTGAGGCATAGTTAACGAAAATTCTCTCCAATTCCAAGGGTTGTCATTTCACACTAATTACTGTGTCCTTTGTCGTGCAGAAACTTCTTAATCTGATGTGATCCTACTTGTCTATTACGCAGATTTCGCTATTTTCATCCACCTTGTAGTATGTCAGGACAGCCAGCTTAACCTTCTTCCTCTTATGCTTATTATTCTTGGGAATGGTGTAAGACTTCTTTTACATTTTGAATTTAATTTTTATTTATTTATTTATTTATTTATTTATTTATTTAGAGGT